>NC_136594.1:22613410-22793410 GCF_910589615.1 Taurulus bubalis | reverse complement strand
ATTAGGATCAAGGCGGTCCAAACAGAGGTGACAGATCCTGACCTTCAGATGATCTTCACCAGATCAATACTATCATCAGCGCAGACGAGCAGTCACAGATTCACCCGGCCTCCTTTAACAACCCCCAACCCAAACACACTCTCTCTCTCTCCCTCTCACACACCTGATTCAGTAAAGGCCCTGGGTGTATCG
Organism: Taurulus bubalis; assembly: GCF_910589615.1. Classification (NCBI taxonomy): domain Eukaryota; kingdom Metazoa; phylum Chordata; class Actinopteri; order Perciformes; family Cottidae; genus Taurulus; species Taurulus bubalis. Next base: position 22,793,218 of record NC_136594.1, on the reverse strand, counting down.
ATTGGTTTGTATTGACTGACACACAGACCTACCACGTGTACGCGCTTGCTTGTTGACTTTATTTTTCTTTGGCTGGCCGGCTGGCATTGCACAGTGGGGAGGGTGACGGGTTAAAGCTATATATATTTGGGTTTATCTTCAGAAATTGGTTGAAAAAAAAGTTTCAAAATGAGTTACTTCTACATCTGACTCAAGGTCAAAACTGTGCAATGCTGTGAAAATAATGATTGGCTCTGCATTTACATACGTGTTTGACATTAGAAAAAGGGCATGATAAAGGCCGTATGAATGGCATCAATATCTTAGGTCTGCCTTTACCCCCCACATATCTCTGCACATTCATTACATGCACATGTGCATTCAGACAATCATGGCAATCTGACTCCCCCAACGGCCATTTCCGCGAAGATATGCACGAACGCGGCGCGCAAAAACAAGAAAATCGATATCCACGCGTCTGCGAGTGGCCGGGAGCCAATCGGCTCAATCCCATGTCCAATGTAAATGTTGGTGGCATATCCACGGGCACTGGCTGGTATTTAGAAGTCCATTAACACAGGGTGGAGATGGGTTAATTCACTGTTTGTAGCCAGAGATCCGGAGAGGGTTCAGGGCACGCGGAGAGGCGGGGAGGCGGGGGGAGAAAAAAAGGTGGAAAGAATGAGAAAAACAGAGGGTGATGTGTGAAAAGCAAGACAACAGAGAGACACAAAAAAAACACAAGAGGGTCGAGGAAGAATGCAAATACGTGTGGTTTGCTGGTGTTGATGTGTGGGTGAGTGTTTGGTGGTGGTGGTGGTGGGGTTTGTTGTGAGCATGGCTGCTATCATCCGCCTCAGCCTGGGCGTCAGTTTGATTAATGCTACTTTCCTCCGACTGACCTCCAAGGTCACCGGAATAGTGGGTACTCAGCCTCTCCCATTCTCTGCCGCACCGGAGGGGGGTAACGGCCGTATAATACGCTCCCCCAGAGGCTCTTCCTCTCCATTCTTTTCCTTTTCTTTTCTTTTCCGTTTCCCCTCTTCTCTCCGTCTGTCTCTCATTCAAACTCTCTGCCTCATCCGCCCCGTCCGTCTCCCCTTGATCTGCCCTTCCCTCTCTTCCCCGCGCTCTGCATCTCTCATCCTCGTCCGTCCCTTTCCCTCGGCCATCATTTCTCCCCCTCTCCCCTCCCCGTCCCTCTGACTCTTCTGCTCTCTTCCCACCAGCGCTCTCTAATCTGAAATGCAATCAAAAGCGGCAATAATGTAATGTGTTTGAAGATGCTGCGGAGAGAAAAGGGGGGAACAGGCCTGCGAGGGGCTTTTAGAGAAACCCAGAGCGGTTTAGATAAACACATACACATGACAAACACACACGCTCGCACAGCCACCACCGCCACCGCTCCTCCCCCTCCTCCGCTCCCTTTGTTCGCAGACAGACAGCCAAGGTGAAGGCACATGAATGGAGTTGTCCTACACCAATAGATACTTGGCAATGACACACTTCCTCTGGCTGGGCAGGCATGTAGCACATTATTGTGCCAGCCGGTCACTTCTGGCATGGGCTTGGTGAGAAGGGAGTTACATACAGAGAGAGAGAGAGAGAGAGCCAACCTCCTTTAATCTATCACTTAGAGTTGTGCACTGCATTGATGACCAACAACCTTTCCTGACCAAAAATCATTTTGTGAAGACAGTATTACATTTGCTGTGGCATCGAACCGACAGGGGCCTTTAGTGTTGACATCTCCTGTGCATCGCCAACAATGAAATGCTTGCATCTGTCTGAGGCGACACAGCACAGGAAGAAGTCGGTGGATGGTAATTGGCGGCACAAGAGGCTATTTAGGGAGAGGGATACAGAGTATTTGTGTTGTGTATCACTAGCCGTGTCCAGACCGACATAACTCCATAAAAAAGAAAAACACACACACAGTCCGCCTTATTTATGTCGGTGAGTAGGCGTGGTGGGTGGGTGCCGTTCATAGCTTCATAAACCACTTGTGTAGTGTTCTGGTGTCTCGATAAGATGCATCACTCAAGCGGAACCTCTGAATTGTATCTCGTCTCAGCAGTACCTGGAGCAATACGCCCACACCAACGCAGCAGCCTCTTGCAGTTTGGATCCCGGTGCTATTTTTGAGTCTGAACGCCCACTCAGTTCTCTGGAAAGTAACTCCAGGTTGGGCTGACACAGGTTTGTGTAATTGCACTGCGTGGCGTGTTCGAGATCTGACGCAGTCTAACCGGGTCTTGCGGTTGTGTCTGTGTGTCAAAATGTCGACCCGAGTGGATCCAGTATCAGCTTTGATCCTGTCGAAAAGGAAATACTTAGGATTTATGCCTTCGCATTACTTTTCTTTTTTATTTACAGATAGTATGAAAATGATTCTGTTCTCTCAACAGCACAGTTGACAGAATGGTTGGTTCACGGTGCAGGAAATGAATGTAGCCACCAAACTGCAACAAATGCAGCTTTTTGAATTTCAATGAGCCTGATTCACAAACTTAAAAACACACAAATCTGGTATTAATCCGTAATTTCTTACATGAGTTGGTTCTTACTCTGCAAACAAATTTAGAATTGCCTTAAAACGATTTGCCCGACTGACTGACTTCATGTCAACACACACCTATAAACTGAATGCACTTCATGGTAAAACCGCATTCATTAAAAAAGGCCTTAATAGACATTAGACGGTTATTGTTAATCAAAATGCATTATATATTTCAAAGCATGTAATGAGGTTTTTGGGAATGAATCTTTGAATGTCTGTCATTCAGCTTTTCGACCGCAGTGAAAATGATGTTTTTGAAAGGATTAACGCCTCTAAATATGGATTGAAGCAGATTATTTTGTTGGATAAAAACCTGTTATGAACTCTATTCGGCCCTAATACAATTATGAAATAAACGAGCTCTAGGTGAAAGTCCTTGCTCAATGTTATTCTTGGACATAGCCCACTTATGAATGTTTGTCCAATAGTTTCTCATCGCGGGGCCGACAAATCAGATCGTCCTTGTCCTTCTCAGCCACCTGCTCTTTCTGGGCTGTCATTCCTTTTTTCGCCCAAACTTTAATATTAAAGTATTTCGTTTTTATTTGAGCCACATTCCGTATCTCAGGGGACACAACATTTACCGCCTCGGTTATTGCAGCCCTAGGCCTCATCACTACTGTGGAGGCACTTCGGAAAAACATGCCTTTTCCTAGCCTCTGCCGCAGACACAATCCTCTGGATTTCTTCTGATTTTGTGTGTGTTTTTTGTGTTGCTTTTGGGGCCACGTTTCTCTTTTAAAACAACCTCACCACTTTCAACTTTGAGGAAGACATATTTCTTGAGCGGCAGTACGCTGATAGCCAGTTGCGGGCACGCGCCAGTCAATTTATTAATTCAAAATTACCTCGAGACCATTAATCTCCAAAACGTTAAGGCTTCAGTTTATCTGAAACATTCAGACACTTTTTTGCAATTGGTCATCTCTAGGCCGAGCCAAGATGGCGTCTGAAAGTATGTGGAAAAGAAAAAGCCAGTAGTATAATCGCAGCCTGGAGAGTTAGCCCTGCTGTGTGCCGTCAATTTGTCTCACACTCTGTACCCCCCTCCCTTTCCTTTTCTTTCTGTCTCTCTCTGTTCCCTTTTTCCAGTCAGTGCCTGAGCATGATACACACACACACGCACACACACACACACACACACACACACACACACACACACACACACACACACACACACACACACACGAGCATCATGAATCTTTCATGCGAGCGGGCTGTATAATCCCTGAGGCGTGCTCTCTGAGACCCACACACACCCGCCTCCATCACCTTGCACCAGGAGAGAGAGAGAGAGAGAGACAGGCAGAAGGGAGAGAGAGTGAGAGAGAGAGAGGGGGGGGCGAGTGACAGGCAGAGAGATGGATGGAGAGAGGGAGACATGCAAAAGGAGCGGAGGGGGAGGTGGTGTGAGCAGCAAAAAGACAAATTGAAGGTGTGAAGTAGGGACCGGCTGAAATTACATTCCTTCTTTTGACCAGTGAGGGACGGATGAAAGAGGGTGGAAGACGAGATAACAATGGAGAGGTTTGTTCTTTTTCTTCGTGGCTGCTGAAGGCTGCAGTGGAAAGTCAATTGGCTTCTCATTATTGGACCTTGTCTGATGGAAGCCCCCCCTTCCCCATTAGGGACGGGGACAAATCTACAGTGTGCCCTCCTAATGCCTTCATTATACAGACATGGTGTATACGCACATCCAGAGTAGACTCATGCATCCACTTACATTTATAACCTTATATACAACACACATGCAAGTTTTCAAACTTTTGACCTGGCTTCAGGTTTCTTTAAATGATTCACGTGGTATAAAGGTAAATGATATGTTCCACCCATCTGTTTTTATGAGCATACTCAATTAACACAAGAACACCTGAATATATAAAAGGTTGGCTGAGGTCAAGGAATATAAAAAGAGAACGTGAAAAAGATCACAAAATCACTTATTCACCCCATACTCACTATTCAGGGATATAAAGGACAACGTAGATGACTGTCTAGTGAGCGCACACAAATCGGGTCATCTTCTCTGCACTGTTAATTACGTCACTGCTGCTGCACAATTAAAACGTATACATCGGCTGGTGGACCATCCGATTTACAAACATACATTGTTTAATAAATGCGTATTGTAAGCTATTTTGGTTGGGAATTTAGATTCCCCCTGGTGAGCAGTGATGCAGCGTTTATGTCTGGGGCTTTTATTTTGAAAGGTAAGAACTGAAGGAGTTATGCGGTATGCGCTGCCATTGAGATTGTGGGGGGCAATACGCGTATTTTCCCAAACTGCTTAACAAATACAGTATTTTGTTGCCGTTTGTTTATGATGCAATAATCCAAATTCCAATGGAAAAATCCCATTGGCTTTTTGTCGAAGGAACTATTGTGACTTTTTTTTCAGTTCATTAATTAGCTGTATTTGTATGCAGTTTTTGTGTCTCTTTTATTTGTAATTGTTTTTTATCAAATGTTTCAAATCTTTTTCTTTATACATAAGGACTCAATTAGTTTCATGGCACTAAGTTCTGGGTTATTTTTCCTTTAGGCTGCTGTTTTCTTTTTGCCAGCAGATGAAAAGTGACAAGGAGGCACCTTGACACAATACAAAGTCAACGAAGAGCGATAAATTGTTTTCCCCTCCGGCGTGTGCGGGGCGCAGTGGTGTTCTGTCTCTGCAAAAGCGTGACAAACAACAGCGAGTGTGTGCGATTTGTTTACCTCAACAAACGAGATGATGGACAGTTCACGTATTCTGCCTTTGCATCAACCTGCTCTTATCGCGGTGATGCATGAGGGGGACTTCTTGTTGCTTCTCACCCTCCTCCCTCGGAGGTATTCGGTTAAACACCACAAAATAGTTCCTCCCGACGCAGTTGATTAGCGCCATACTGACGGGCTGTCCAGGTTAGCTGCTAATGGAGTGGCAATGGAGTCACATGGTGGGGGACTGGACAAGCACAGTTGTGGCTTCTGCTTCAATTACCTGAGACCAGTCAACCCAGCAGCAGAGAGAACCTTCTCACTGGCCAGATGAGCTTATTATGGCACCCAACCTCACACCCCAGGCCTCTGATTTACTATGACACTGATTAACAAGGCTGTCTGCGAGGATAAAGGTGGGAGTGGGAGTGTGCGTTCAAGTGTGCAGCCACCTTTGAAGATATGACATGTGTCTGTGGATGTGTCTGAAATCATACAGGCAGTATAAATGCATGTGAGGTGCAAAAATACTATTAGTATTTTCATCGTGCGGTCCAGACTGGGACGTCTCAAGGTCCCCAGCATGCGCAAAAAGCAGGTATGCAGGAGAAGGGGCGCAATCACTCTTTCATGCACACGTTCATTCACCACGACTACTAATTTATGCACATGTACGCAAAATGAGCAAGTGCTCTATGTGTGTGTTACTGTGCTTCTGTTCATGTGCCACCCGTACACTGTGCACCTTTATGTGAGTGTGTGTGTGTGTGTCCAGCATAAATGCATAATGTGTGTTTTCAGGGGCCAGTAGGTCGGCCGCTTCCCTCCTTCCAGTGTCCTGCCCTCACTCCCATTACTGCTCTCTCGCGGTCCCAGCTACATTTCACCATGCACTCTACGTCTGAGCACCACCTACGAAACACAATTAAGGTGAGTTATGACCACTCTGTAGGAGGGGGCAAGCAGGGAGGTTGGGTTGATGTGTGTGTGTGTGTGTGTGTGTGTGTGTGTGTGTGTGTGTGTGTGTGTGTGTGTGTGTGTGTGTGCACGCGTCAACGTAGAGACACATGCAAGGGGAGGGAGCAAGAGAATGCATCACTTGGGCATAGCAAGCAGATGTGTCATATGTGGCTTACTGGGGTGCAGACTCACACACACTCACACACTCACGCACACATGGAGCGTGGTCCCTGTCCTCGGTGGAACGGAGCGGAGGGGGCAAGCAGGCGGTAGATTGAGGGGGATGGGGGGGCTGTGGGTTGTGCACAGTGCATTGCCAATTTCACGCCTCCGCTCATCTCTGCCTCTTCCAGCTGCACGCTGCATGCTCTCCTCTTCTCCCTGGATCTCCCCCCAACTAAGCTTAACACACACACACACACACACACACACACACAACCCACAACCCACTCCATACATCCCTCCTCGCCCCTCCCAGCCTCCATCCATAGGTTGGAGTGTGACAGCACAGTGGCACCGGAGATCCGTCTCCAAATAACAACCCAGAGCACATAATAAACCACATCGGAGCTGCGTTGGAAAGAAAGAAGAAAAGAAGAGAGACAAAGAGACAAAATAAGCAACTCAGCAGCAGCAGCAGCGCGTGAGAGAAAAACCTTGTGTCCCCGTTCAATCCTTGAGCACCCACATCCAACTCAAGATGGATGCCTCGCTCCTTACGCTTGGCGGCGCGAGGACAAAAAAGAGGGCACAGGGAAGAAAAGAAAGAAAAAAAAACTGCTGCCTCATTTGCATTCGTAAAGGTAACATTTGTTTATGGCGCGTGCAACACCTCTCTTAACGACCCCGCCGCTGATTGAAGCAAGCTTCCTAATTAAGCATTAATTACCCAACAATAGAAGTGCGACGCAACGCCGACATGTTCCCACCTGGGCGAATGTCAACACAGCATTATTACCATCACCGCCTGCTGTGGCTACGGCTATCTAAGCAGCCATAAACGTCAGCTCCGGCATATTGTACCACAGTTGCTATACCACTGAGCAATATGTTTTGCCTCTCTCTCTCTCTTCTCTACTGTAAACACCAGCAGACAGCGCACAAAACGGTGCGTTTCCTCCCCGCTGGTGTTACTTGCCGAATGCAGTGGGATTTACACAGGCGGGTGGGAAGGTAGTGCGGGTTTTCCCTTTTTGGTGGCACCTTGTTTACAGCCTTGCGTGGACGGCACCTTTGTTTGCGTCGCATCACACGGAGGCCGAAAGAAAAGCCCTGCTGCCTTTCACGTCACCCACAGATGCACGAGGATACACCAACATCACACAGACAGATGCACAGAGACACACAAGCACACCTGACGGAGAGAAAAGGGGGATTAGAGAGCGAGTGGTGGACAGATGGGATCTCAAATGTGTGTGTGTGTGTGTGTGTGTGTGTGTGGCGAGGGTGAGTGTGGAGGATCGGTTGTCCTAGGAGACATGAGATGAAGTCAGTCTTGTGTGGACATCTCATTTGGAGGTGTAGGGTGTACGGGTTCGTGACCACAGCGGATCGGAGAGGCGAAAGATTAACAACAGTGGAGGAGAAGATGGTCAACTGGAGTGCGAGCATATCAATTTAGAGACACAGGTGGTCGGGCCGAGATTAGAGATGTGAGAGAGGAAGGGCGGGTCATTGAGGAGAGGGGAAAGAATCCCACGAGTTGTAAAGTTCACACAAGTACAGCGGGTTTTCAAAACAAAAGCAAGTATCAGCACACAGCGCCTGTTTAACTTCCACCATTAGTATGCTAATGCATACTAATGGTGGAAAATGGTGGTTTAAATTGTACTTTCATTAAGAGTGTGCTGGCTTCGTTCCATTTAAATTACAGATGCCGTTCCCTCCTGTTCTGCTCCACTGGATATGTGAACGTCTCCCCGAGTCATGAACTGCATTAAAAGCCCCCGTTCGGATGTCAAAATAACCAGAGAACAAACATGGGAAATGGGATGCAGTAATAACCCACAAACCCACAGCGAAAGCTTTAAAATATCTGGCGAGATTGTATCCTGTATACCTGAAGGGTAACTGAACTCTGTCTATCTTCAGGATGAGGATTTCACACATGAACAAACTTTGCTTCTTTGCTCCTCGTCCCCTTGTGCCTCCCCTTGTGCCTGTGGGCGAACTAACCGATGGGAGAATCATCCCACTCCCGACCCGCCGTTCCCTTTGGCCCATTCCTCCCCCCCACCCAACCCACCCGCCCGCCCCCGTCCCTTAAATTGGTGAAATTTTCACAAAGCGGGAATACATTAGGGAGGGATCAGGGGAAAATGGCACATTATGAACACTGTCAGAAGTGGCCTATTAAAGAGGAATCAGACATTATCGACGCCTACGTATCTGGAGAACAATCTCGGTTAAGTTAATAATGTGCAATTAATCATAGGTCACTTAGCGCAGTATGGGGCATAGCATACCGCAGTGGAAGCCGGCCTAATCTTCCGTCCTGCAGGACGAGAGAGATGGATGGAGGCAGGCTGGCAAACTGTAATCGAGACGGGGAGCTGGCTTTGGTTTCTGACAGCTCTCCAGATATGGAATGGCTGAGGCAAACCACTTGTCACTAGCTTACAGCTTTACTCAGCGGGCCCTTGGAGTACTTCCCATTACATTTTTTAGGAGTACAGATAAGCATTTTTCATGAATTTGTATTTTTTCTCTATTAGGTGTCATGGGGTGAGAAGCAGCATTATTTCCTCACAGACGGAAGGTCAGAGGATCAAATGTGAATGGGGCCTCTCCTGTGGTCCTGGTTTCAAAACATGTCGGGTATTGGCGACGCTCCTGCCATTGCCTTTAAGCGTCAAGGGCTGTGACCTCACGGCCCTTGACGCTGACTCGTGACCCGCTGTTCCTCAATCAAATGTGTCAAAAGCACGAAAGACTCTCCCCCCCGAAAAGGTACGGTACAACCTGCAGGAATTTACTGACAATTCTTTGGATGGGCTACTTCAACATTCTGAGAGAGAGACCTGGTTATTGTCATTCTTGTTTGAAGCACTCACTCTCAGAGGAAAAAAAGGAGGAGAGAGTTCTGGAGGGACTTTTATTACCCAGGCGGTGCCCTCTAATGGAGCTGAGCTGATGGATTTCACGCAGAATGGCAGTTCAATATGGATGCAGAAACATGTAACCGCCAAGAGGCTCCAGTCCCGGACACATCCATATTTCATATGTTTGGAACCAATAGTGTTGTGATCAGTATGCCAGCTTATGATGGAGTTGTATGTATGTATTTATGTGTGTACGCTCACGTGTGGACTCATTCACCTGTTCAGGAATAACATTGGATGAAAATGAAGCTGCTGAAATCTCAGTATTTTGGAGAGAATCTTGTTATATTTCCAGTATCTTACAGACTTTTTGTTTGTCTGTTTTGTAACACCTGATATTGTCCATTCGTATGATTAAAAAAAGAGCATTTTACAACAAGACAATCAACACATCAAACCCAATAAAAAAAAAAGAAAAAGAAATGTGTGACTGTATTTTCCAAAGAAATCAGTTTGTGAAAAAGTGAAGGTAAAATAAATGCTTTTGATCAAACTTCTAATCATTCTGGCCAGTTATTGTCATCCGTCCCAAAGTATTTGATGGACAGATGGAGGATCCAACCACGGGACTAACCATCTATACCTTTAAACAATGTACAACATATCTGGATACAACTCGGTCCTTCCTTTTACAAAAGGCTTGGACTATAAAAGCCGGGGGTAGTTTGATGGAGAGGCGTGTAGACCCTGAGAAGACAGACGGGCACCACCGACGGAGAATCAGAGAGTATTATCTGACACCACAACAGCATAGGAAAGGAAATGTGAGTATAATCCATTGGTCGGAGGGGACTTGGGGGACAGAGGAGACGAGGGAGAAAGTGCACGAGAGAGGTGGCAGAAGAGGGGGGAGTGCGGGGAGACATACACGCAGGGGAAAAATTCACTTCCACAGTTGGCTGATCTAGGAAATCCTGCAATCTCGCAGCGGCTAAAAAGCAGCAGCAGATGAGCCATGTCTCTCCATCCCTCATCCCCTCTCTCCATCCATCTTCCTCCCTTCTTTTTCCTATCTCCCTCATTCTCCAGATGAGTTGGCCTCTATATCAATTTTTTTTCTTCTTTTTTCCTCCCCCTCTTTCTCCATCACTCCTTTGTTCTCTCTCCTCTCACTCACAATCCTTTATATATATCGTCTGTTTCTTTCTTTCTCCTCCACCTCACTGCACTACTCCCCCTCTCACCCCCCTCTCTCCATCTCTATCCCTCACTCATGATGTCCGAAGCTGTTTGACTAGTGCTCAAGCCAGACTATAGCCCCCAGTGGGCTCATTTCACACCCCCAGGCCCGTTGCAGCCAGTCGGGCGGCGCGCGGTGTTACAACTGACAGACATGCAGCCCTCGGCTCCCTGCTGGCCCTGATTAGGATGCATACGGTGGACTGGAAGGAAGAACGGGGAGGTAAAAGGAAACGCTGATGTGTGGCAGCTTCATTTTGTCCCCCCCCCTGAGACGAGTTTGGGTAGAGAGGTCATAGAGGGGGGTGAGGGAGGGTAATCAAAAGTGTGCATTATAGTTTTGGGGCGGTGCATGCTTGTGTGTGTGCGTCTGCATTTAAACGGTGTGTATCCATGCTGATACCAGTGGGCTACAGGAGGTGTCTGTACAGTTCAGTGTGTGCCACGCGCGCGTTGCGTCACAGAATGCCAATTGCTTTGTACTTCACAGCAACCCCCCTCCCCCCCCCTCAATCATCCCCGGTGAAAGCCCACTTCCCTCTCCATAAAAAACAATAAAGCAAACTCTCCATGCTCGTGGAATAATAACTGAAGGGGTGGTGTCACATATTACACAGCAGGTCAAGTATGGATGAGCGTGTGCGTTGTATAATGGCAGAAGTAAACGGCGCACAACAAGGACAAATTGAGATGCTCTAACAAAGCAATTACATCTTCTAATAAAGCTGTAATTGTGTTTCATTATGGCGAGACGACATCTATTTGCATCATCTTTTATTCCCTCGCTCGTCGAGCGGTGCCTGCTCGCTAACCTCTGACTGGCTCAAACAATGCTTATTATGCTTACGGCGGTGATCACACACAAACAAATGAGTATACGCACTCACACACGCGCGCACACACACACACACACACACACACACACACACACACACACACACACACACACACACACACACACACACACACACTCACGCTCACAGAGCCAGACAATGAAATGAGGGAAGCCTCTAGCGTCACAGAGGAGATCTCTCCATTGAGAACCGGTAATTATAGACCCTGTTTCATGATAAATCAATTAACGCCAACATATAGCTTTTAATTTAATCCGGAGCTAATTAGAGTGAGGAGACAAGCGGGATGGGTTGTGGTGGTGGAGGTGGAGGAGGAGGTACGAGGAGATGCGTGCATCCGTGGAGGCTGGGGGATTGTCTCATTCCCCGGGTTCAAGCGCGCACGGGCGGAGATGATTGAAATGAATTCCGCTGGCAGTTTGAGTTCGGGGGATCGCTGATGTTGGCCCAACAGTACAACACATCACCTGGAGCTGTCTGACTGACAGGTGACACTTTAATTGAAATATTTTGCGGAGCTCATTAAGGGAGTAAGACTGGGCCTTGATGTCGGGGAGAAGCAGGATAGAGAAGAGTGAAACAGGCGCACAGACAAAGAGAGTAATGAAGCAATTTACCTGGAAGGAGCCTTTTCTCTCTCTCAGTGCCCTACAGATGCACGTGAAAAGCGCCACAGTGCTGACAGAGCGTCTTATTACACAGAGCGGGAGAGGAGACAGGCATTCAGAGCTGCCCTCGCCATGCCAACGGCCTATTTGTGGGATTGCGTTACACGGTGACCAAATAGATGCATTTTTAATGACAAGACCGACTGGATGTGTGTGAGACGAGTCTGATAAGGACTGCGTGTGAGACGGGAGAACGGGCATATCTCATCCATCTCCTCCCTTATCGTGGCTACACAATCCGTATGAAGCGCAGTGGAGACGGAAATCGCAGCGGCCTTCACTTTAGCCAGCGCTGCCGTTTACGAGACGAGGCTCGGGCCCCGCTGATTATCTGCTTTTACAATCCTACCAAACCCCCACACCGCTATCAGCTCCTACCGTTCCGTCTCAGCACACTAGGCACAGGAGAACCCGTGGAGACTGACAATCAATACTGTGTGTGTGTGTGTGTGTGTGTGTGTGTGTGTGTGTGTGTGTGTGTGTGTGTGTGTGTGTGTGTGTGTGTGAGCAGAGATGTTTAAAAGTCAAACGTTGCAAGTCCAAGTTAAGTGTTTGTGTTAGTCCCCATAATGGTGCGGACTCTATCTTTGTCCAGACCGTAGAGATGGAATAGTAGAACTGTGGTCATTTGACTATATGTCAAAAGGAAATGGGGATTATTGTTAAGCCTATTGACCACATTAATCCGGCGTTTACCTTTTGTCTGTCTGATGCTCATCATCCTCGAAATCCTTTCCAGCAGCAAGGCAATAACGCTCAAAAGACGAAGTTCGCCTGCTACAGAGGTTGCAATGGCACATTTTTATGATTTTGTCGCCTCGTGCCGGCTTCACCGAGGCGACTTAACTATAAACTACGCTTGAGCCATCCCGACTGCTGCACAGCGACAGGTTCTACTGCGTTCAAGTGTCCAGTAAACCTTGACAGTGAGCAGGCGTGCACTACACCAGGACCCTGAAACTGAACCATATCAGCCATTTACATATTGTATTAATGATTATATACCAATCATCGTGCTATTTTTAGCTCAAAGATATCCTTCATCCTGTCATGCCCAGATCTCCTGGGTAGTCTGGTCTGTTTCTGTTGTGTCTGTCAGCCTCCTTGTCTCTCGTTCCAGACTCCTCCTCGTGTGCCGCCCTCCTGTGTGATCGCAAGCCCCGCCCTCATTGGTTCCACCTGTGTCTCGTTCCCCTGTGTATTTAGTCTGTGTCTACTCCCTGTCCTGTGCTAGTTCGTTTTCTTGACTTTTCGTCACCTGTGAGTCAACTTCCCAGCGTTTTTCCTGACTGTTATCCTGCCTGAGATCTTGCCTGCTATACTACCTTGACCAATAAAGGATTCTTGTGAACTCTACTCTCTGCCTCGGGTCGTGCATTTGGGTTCTTTCACTAGGGCTCCGGCGTGACAGGACGAACTAGCCATCCTGAACCCAGCCGACCTCGACCGCAGGAAGGAGGAGATCCCCGGCCTGCGCCGCTGCCAGCCCCAGACCCGGCCTCCGCCTCTGCGCCGCTGCCAGCCCCAGACCCGGCCTCCGCCTCTGCGCCGCTGCCAGCCCCAGACCCGGCTTCCGCCTCTGTGCCGCTGCCAGCCCCAGACCCGGCCTCCGCCTCTGCGCCGCTGCCAGCCCCAGACCCGGCCTGCGCCGCTGCCAGCCCCAGACCCGGCTTCCGCCTCTGCGCCGCTGCCAGCCCCAGACCCGGCCTCCGCCTCTGCGCCGCTGCCAGCCCCAGACCCGGCCTCCGCCGCTGCGCCGCTGCCAGCCCCAGACCCGGCTTCCGCCTCTGCGCCGCTGCCAGCCCCAGACCCGGCTTCCGCCTCTGCGCCGCTGCCAGCCCCAGACCCGGCCGCCGTCTCCTGTCCCCGCTGCCGCCCTGCGGCCGTCCCAGGTCCCCGCTGCCGCCCTGCAGCCGTCCCAAGTCCCCGCTGCCGTCTCGCAGCCGTCCCCTGTCCCCGCTGCTATGTCCCGGCAGCCGTCCCAAGTCCTCGCTGCCGTCTCGCAGCCGTCCCCGGTCCCCGCTGCTATGTCTCGCAGCCGTCCCCGGTCCCCGCTGCTATGTCTCGCAGCCGTCCCCTGTCCCCGCTGCTATGTCTCGCAGCCGTCGCCTGTCCCCGCTGCCGTCTCGCAGCCGTCCCCTGTCCCCGCTGCTATGTCTCGCAGCTGTTCCCCGTCCCCGCTGCCGCCCGGCAGCCGTCCCAGGTCCCCGCTGCCGCCCTGCAGCCGTCCCAAGTCCCCGCTGCCGTCTCGCAGCCGTCCCCTGTCCCCGCTGCTATGTCTCGCAGCCGTCCCCTGTCCCCGCTGCTTGGTCTCGCAGCTGTCCCCTGTCCCCGCCGCCGTCTCGCAGTCGTCCCCTGTCCCCGCCGCCGTCTCGCAGTCGTCCCCTGTCCCCGCTGCTGTCTCGCAGCCGGGTCCACTGCCGCCTTGCCGCCGTCCCCTGTCCCCGCTGCCGCCCTGCGGCCGTCCCAGGTCCCCGCTGCCGCCCGGCAGCCGTCCCAGGTCCCCGCTGCCGCCCGGCAGCCGTCCCAAGTCCTCGCTGCCGTCTCGCAGCCGTCCCCTGTCCCCGCTGCTATGTCTCGCAGCCGTCCCCTGTCCCCGCTGCTATGTCTCGCAGCCGTCCCCTGTCCCCGCTGCTATGTCTCGCAGCCGTCCCCTGTCCCCGCTGCCGTCTCGCGGCCGTGTCCACTGCCGCCTTGCAGCCGTTCCCTGTCCCCGCTGCCGCCTCGCTGACGCCCCCTGTCCCCGCTGCCATCTCGCTGCTGTTCCCGGTCCCCGCTGCCATCTCGCTGCTGTTCCCGGTCCCCGCTGCCGCCTCGCAGCCGTCCCCAGTGCCCGCCGACGCCCCGACCGGCATCGGGGTCGCGTTCCCCTTCGGAGCCCCCGGGCCTCCCCCCAGAGTCCTTCCGCCCGCCTGATGGCCGTGCTACGGCCCACCCCTCGGACTGGTTCTGCCGTGCCCCAGGTCCCCCCCCCCGGCTCCCACCCTATGTGGCCCGGTCCTGGTGGGACGTCTGGGATCCGTCCCTAGAGGGGGGGGTACTGTCATGCCCAGATCTCCTGGGTAGTCTGGTCTGTTTCTGTTGTGTCTGTCAGCCTCCTTGTCTCTCGTTCCAGACTCCTCCTCGTGTGCCGCCCTCCTGTGTGATCGCAAGCCCCGCCCTCATTGGTTCCACCTGTGTCTCGTTCCCCTGTGTATTTAGTCTGTGTCTACTCCCTGTCCTGTGCTAGTTCGTTTTCTTGACTTTTCGTCACCTGTGAGTCAACTTCCCAGCGTTTTTCCTGCCTGTTATCCTGCCTGAGATCTTGCCTGCTATACTACCTTGACCAATAAAGGATTCTTGTGAACTCTACTCTCTGCCTCGGGTCGTGCATTTGGGTTCTTTCACTAGTGCTCCGGCGTGACACATCCAGCCATTTGCCGAACAGCTTAACCCGTACAGGGTTCCAGGAGCCTGAAGCACGGACTTGAAACTACAGTACAGACAATTTACAGCTCGCAGTTCCTCTCACCTACATGTCTTTGACCTGTGAAAGGAAAACAGATGAAGGGAGAACATGCAAACTCATGAAACTAACATACATATATTCTACACCTACCGATCAGCTTTCAAGAAACACTTTCTCCTTCACAAGTTCTAATCTTGTTATATAGCAACAATGGATTTGGATTCATGACCGCTGAAATGTATTGCAACTTGGCCTGTTGGAGTGATAACTTTGTGTTGCCATTAAGTTACTTGATTGGCCAAAACACTCGCTACAAAAATGACAAGTTGGTCTCAGCAGTTACGTTTGTTTACTCTGCATGTAGACTAGTGCTTCTATTCAGGTCGTTAGTGTGTAGTTAGCTTGGTGACAGAGGTGGTGGGTGGGAGAAGGCATCTAAGTTGAGATTGGAATGAATCACTACAAAAGAACAGTTTGCCACTGCAATTGGGACTTTTTTCTCTTTTTTTTTAAACTTGTGAACAGGTTACAGTTTGGAAAGTCAGCCTCTCTGCAAGTTTGTCTCAGTGGTATACTCCGGTAATGGTGGGTCACACAATGTGCAATCAAACCAGGAAGAGATGACAGCTTTTTTTGTTATTGTGCTTTTTGGTGTTCTTTCATGGCTAGGCGCCATATTGAAACAAACAAACAAAGTTCTCTCCTCATAATATATCCCCCAATTACGAGCTTGCTTCTTTTAATTGGAAAGGAAATGGGAATTCATATTCCATTCATTTGTAACCTTGAGGTAGATCTGGAGTAAACTTAGACCTGTGCTCAATTGAAAATGAAATGATTAAAGTATAAATAAATAAAACATTTTTTTTGAAAGGCCCGGCATGAACCAAAAATAAGCAGAGACAAAAAATCAAAATAATGAGTAAAAGAAAAAGAGAAGTATTGAACGACAGAGAGCGGTGACAGATCTCTCTACTATACTCTCTCATTACTCGGCCTCAGGGCGTACGGTGAGGTGACAGCACGTTGCTACACACACTCACAAGAACACAAATGTACAATAGCGCGTCTTATCCCACACGGCTCACATTGATCTCCAGCTTTCTTCTGGGTTGTCTGCCATCACATTACTGCCATCACAAGACTTGGGGGAACTTTCTGGCATTAATGGATGGCAGATCATTAGGAAAAGAGACAGGGAGGGCAGGCTTTTTGGTTGCGTTGTAAACGGATATTTTTTGTCATCAATTAAGACAAACCTTTGACTCTATTTTTTTTCGTTGTCTACCATGTTATAGTTTCATTTTTTCTTTGTTTCATCTCATTTGCAAACATCCACACAGGCAAATGGGAATTCCAGGCATTTCCATTTCCAGTAGCATGCAATTGGCGACTAATAAAAGGCAGACACAGTCGAATCTCATGAATAAAATAAGTACATAGAGAATCCTGGTAAGTGAGAGTTGTTCATCTTCATGTCTTTAAAATGATGCCCATGTATCATGTTCAAAATGACTGAAGCTGGAATGCGGCTGGAGGGAAGCAGACTGAAGCATTGCCCAGTTATTTGGCTAACAAAGTTGCCTTTCTGACACACTGGGGTAATCAAAGTCACAAATTAACTCAATGAGGACATCAGTCACGTTACATATTTGGGAGGAAAAAGGAGAGATGAAGTGACACACGAGAACTGAGAGGGAAAAAAGACACAGACCAATCAAAAGATCGGACGATAAACCATCTGTCCATCCGGACGCACATGCATCAACCAGCTACACTGCTCTTATGTTTCCAACAAAGACATGAAATGCCTATTATATTTAATCGCTCTTTATATCATAATCCATATGGACACAACATATTGGAGGATTATATGTGTGTACATAGAGCACATGGCTGTTCTCGCCAACCCTTTCTGGCCTGGGGGATCATAAAATGCTCATTAATTCCTTAAATTAGCTTAAATGCCTTTATTGGACGGCACCTTCATGCTTTTCCTTTTGCTTATTAATTATTCCCGATGTGGGCTGCCGAGGGTCCTGTCAGGTCAAAGAAGTGTGTGTGTGTGTGCGTGTGTGTGTGTGTGTGTAAGTGTCAGGGGAGAGGAGAAGCCAGTGCAGAGGCAGACCTCTATCCCTTCCTCCCCTTCCCCCCTCCTCCTCCTCCTCCTCCTCCTCCTCCTCCTCCTCCTCCTCCCAGTGTTTCTCTCTCGCCAAGCACAGGGACCTATCGCAGTTGCCTTGGTGACGCTGGCTGGCAGCCGATAGGGAGAGGCAAATGGAAAATGTCAATTACTGCTGAAGATATGTAGATCTGAGTGAGAGACTGCAGATAGAGCGAGGGAGAGAGCAGGAGAAGAGGATGAGGAGATGAGGGAAAAGAGGAAGAGGGATGAAGGAGCGGGGGGAACAAATAAAAAGAGATGGGGTGTCAGACTGCAGCGGGGAAGAGGGAGGGAGGTGGACAGCCAAATACAGCAAGAGGTTACAGAGGAAGTGGTGAGGTGTGTGTGTGTGTGTGTGTGTGTGTGTGTGTGTGTGTGTGTGTGTGTGTGTGTGTGTGTGTGTGTGTGTGTGTGTGTGTGTGTGTGTGTGGCACAAGGGTGTTAATGCAGGAGATGAGAGGCTGAATTGAGCTCTGGCTGCTGACAGAGAACGTCTGTCCACATCTATTATAACACCTTTCCCTTTCTGAGGTGGAGCAGAGCAGCTCGCTGGTGTTCATTATTTCTCTCTTTCTCTCTCTCTCTCTCTCTCTCTCTCTCTCTCTCTCTCTCTCTCTGTCTCACACACACACAGACGCAAACACACTCTCTCTCTCTCTCTCTCTCTCTCTCTCTCTCTCTCTCTATCCTGGGCTATCTCCCATCCACAACCTTCAGCAGCGGCCTCTACCTCTAACTGGCAATTTGATTAAGCCTGGGAGATAAGGTCGCACAGGAGAGCCGGGCCGAGCGCTGCACAGATTCTGGTGTAATCACGGCATTGATCTCCTAAGCATGTGGCCAGTGTAGATTATGGGACAGAGTTAGGTCCATCATGGGCTTTGGAGTCCAAGATAAGTGTGTCTATACGTGTGTGTGTGTGTGTGTGTGTGTGTGTGTGCATCTGAATCCAGTATAGTTAATCATGTATGCATATCCTGCGTGATGCATATGTGTCCACCCTATGTGTATGTGTGTGTGTGTGTGTGTGTGTGTGTGTGTGTGTGTGTGCATATTTAGCCCTTTCTGGGTGCGCGGCCGTGTTTGTGCGCACGCCGCCGCGCGAGCGCGTCATGTGGCGTATCACTCGACCTAAGTTGAATTAATGTGTGCCTACCCCCATTCCCATTTTCCATCAGGGGTCTCTTGACCCTCCCCACTCTGCAGACACGTAATGGTCCATTTGGGGTTTAGCAGCAGGCATTACCAGGGCGCACGAGAGACAGTGCGCTAGACTGTATTTCCATAAGACTGGGACACGGAGGCCCTTCTATACATATATTACCCCCTTTGTGTCTGAGAGGTCTCATGTGGTGCTCGTCTACGCCAATGCATGTGCAGAGGCGAAGCACACACGCAAACACACACACACACACGCACACACACACGCAAACACACACGCACACACACAGGATGCATACGCAGTCCGACGTGAAAACACACACATACTATGTACTGTAAACAGGCACTCCTATAGCAAATGTAATCAAACATACATAAGCACACACACACACACACACACACACACACACACACACACACACATGACTGAATAATGGGAGCTACACAGCAGCCCGACTGTGATTGACACCGGTGAGCTGTGAAGGGAGACATCCCACCTAACTGTCACACCGTAGCCGTACAGTCTCACACAAACAGTCGCGGTCTCTCATGCATTGGCTTGACTTTGATGCATTAGAGATCTGTCTCTCACAAACACACCTTGCAGGAGAAAAAAAAGGAGCGTTTTCATCCATTTGGAATTTTGGTATGTTGCTCCTTTTTCACAGCTTGAGACCGACTGTGATGTGTTCAGGTGAGCTCTAGTTCCCGGTATTGTGCATAAGGAAAGACTGGGACATCGCTAAAGAAATTAGTTTCGCTTTTCCTGCTGTGACAAGTAAAACATGTCGATTTATTGAAAGCCATTGCCGCTGCAAGTGGAAAGGGTTTTCAGGGTGAAAGATTCAATCCAAAACCCCAATTTCTTTGCGAGAATCATGCTCCCCGGTGTTCATTCTTCCGTATAACTTCACAATGATGAGCGATTACATCGGTAACTTTAGGGTCTCACAAATGGTCCACATTAGCGGCAATCAGAGTCATGTTTCAGTGCTAGACTCATTTTCCTGCCAAAATGTCTTTTGTAGTAAGAGGTGGAACTTCAGCTCGGTTCTTCAACGATGTATAATTTCCCTCGGTAGATGAAAAGGAAAAAAAAAGAAATCCGTTGAAGTGTCTTTCAATTCCATTGAAATCAAAGGTTTCATTTGTAACCGGGGGAGAGAAAGAAATGTTGGATTTGATTTAAGTTGTATATCTTCAGTTTTATGGAGTGCCTCTAATAGGCTCAAATTGTCAATGAGAGCGTAAATTGCGATCAACTATTAGGGGCTGGACTGTTATCATCATATCATTTGATCATGAGTACGCGAGACCTTGAGAGCACCTTAATGAACACGGCGCCGGGCCTCACATCAAACACAATGTAAATCTCTCTCTCTCTCTGGCTCTCTCTCTTGTCTCACACACACACACACACACACACACACACACACACACACACACACACACACACACACACACACACACACATTCTCCCGCTACAAATAGCAGCAAACAGCTGACATTGCTCTCTGTTGACCCACTTCCGATGGTATCGTCTTCAAAGAGAGAGAGAGAGGGTGGGAGAGAAAGAAAAAATCAAACGGGAATGGGGCGAGAAAGGGATTAAATTGGAGAAAAAGGGAGTAATTGACCAGTGTTTCTTTATCTGAGTGTGTGCGAGGCGCTGGTGCTGTGTCGGTAGGTACAGGTTGGGTTGTCCCAGAGGCGGCAATGCTCCCCGTTCATTTACAATTTACAGGCTGCTGCTGTTTGAAGCCAGCAACTCATCTTCATTTGGGATTCACACACGCCTGCCCGTGGCAGATGGCTATTTCCTCATCATCACACACACACACACACACACACACACACACACACACACACACACACACACACACACACACAGGGTAGCTGGCATGCTGATGAAGTAAGGTGGCATCTGTGCGTGTTTATGTGTGTGTGTGTGTGTGTGTGTGTGTGTGTGTGTGTGTGTGTGTGTGTGTGTGTGTGTGTGTGTGCATGCTGGTGGTTGGGGGATTCCAAAGTATCATTATTTCAGCATAATTGGCTGACAGGAGCATTTGGAGTTAATTGGTTGGCTGACAGTGTGAACCCTAGGGCTTATGGGTATTGTAGTACGGATAATGCACACATTCTGCTCGGTCACACAGCCTGACGGAGACGATTATCTGAACGCTTGAACAAATTCATTAGTAGCTTTTTGTGAGTATGTGAATACAAAATTCTTTAAGATTTTTGGACCCCTGATTGTTACACTTTACAGTAAGAGAGTTAAAAAAGAAAGAAATATTATTTGCAGTATCTCTACGGACAAAGCTGAAGGACATCTGAAATTCCCTGTCGTTTTTTTGGCAAAATGTTATTGATTGAAAATCATCGGTGATGAATACCAATAATCGATGTTCTAAGTGTGTCAAACGGACTTGGCAGCAAATCAGGACTAAGCATGAAAACGTAATCCAAAATGGCACGTAGGTATAGCTGCTGTGCCTTCATCATTCTTTTGGTGTCCGGATGACGTGCTGCGTAAAACGTAAAGTGTTAATATTACATGAAGTCAACAGGCGAAAGAAAAAGAAACGGAGGAAGACTGAGTGACTGCACAACTGATTCTGGGAAAGAAATCCCTATTAACTGAATTGCCCTCATGTTTCCCCAAGGCTCCAGTAATGGACATGTGGGGGCAATCAACTGCAGTTTTGACCTTAGGGAATCCAATGAAGGAATTATACCGTATTTCAAATGCAAATAAACATCATACTGGTTAATAATATAGTGAACGATTCATCTAGGATACCTGTGATTTCATAGAGGGCTTCTTTATAGCCGGCGTGGGCTGATGGCCAGAGAGCACAAACACATTCAGTGGCTCATCCTTTCTGCCTCACCAACTGAATGCATGCTGGTTCCTTTGGCAAAAAAACAAACGAACAAAACATACTACTGTAGTTGCACTGCTTCGTTCCATCTGGCATTATATGTGTGGCTCAATACGTTTGCGTTTGTGACATATTCCCTCAGCTATCTATTCAATCTCCAAACATCCTCCCTCCGAAAATAACCTTCTTTTCAATGTAAACTAAGTGGTTTTGTTGCCTAAAACGAACTTCCCGTGAAAACCGTTCTGCCAAAACTGCCGCTAAATGGCTTCGTGACGCGTGACAGTTTTAAAGCAGAAGATACACTTCAGATAATTTTTTACGTGGTACGTGGAGGCACGTGGGATTTAAAAAAAAAATAGTATTTTAATAAACATTCAATAAAATATAAGTGTAAGTTCATAAACTGAAATATATTCTATATTAAATCAGACCCTGGTGATACAGCGATGTGTCTTACATCTTTTTTTCAACCCAAAATGTTTTGTGCTGGTTAGGGGTACATCGCTCAAACCACCGAACCAATGATTTAGACTATAGCTACTGACACACATTTTTTTGTTCACGCTTGCATTACAGTTACTCCTCCCGAAGAAGTTCAGTCTTTTATCTTGTTTATCATCTGGAGACTTGAGGGTCGGTCACAGGAGCCAGTTATACATGTGAGTTTTGTACTGCGCCTAACTCGGTGGTATTTGCGCAGTCCCTTGATGGAGGAGCAATCTTTAAAGTGAGAGATCTATGATAGCGAGCGCAGTAGGGTCTCGGTCAACAGCTGAGCGGATCTACTCTCAGAAATCAAAGTAAAGAGTGTCTTGATTTGAACTGAGCCCTTGAGGCAAACTTCAACTCTGGCAGAGCGGCATAAGCTGCTGAGAGATGCTGCCACCTACAGCAGAAATATACCACGCATGTAACTGGTAATGAATTCAGCAACACACACACACACACACACACACACACACACACACACACACACACACACACACACACACACACACACAGCAGCAGAATAGAAAAAAGAGCCTCCGGCAAATATGAACATAGGTTCCTAAATCTGCTGCAATAAACCTCAATCATACGCTACTTAGGCTGACTGACAGTCAGTCCAAACAGAGGCACGAGTCGTCGGAATAAAAGAGGGAGAAATGGAGTCGCAGAAGGTGAAATTGGAAGAGTCGCTTATTTAGTAGGTCGTTCCGCGTAAAATCCCAACAATCGTGAAAGTCCCATAACCTAACACAATTGTCCTGCAGGATTACGGCACTCCACAGAAAAGGCTGAACGAACTAATTCCGCCGTCTGCAGCAACGGGCATTTTTCCACCCCTCTGAGTTCATTTCAGAGAAGCGCTAACACATATTTATTTTCTCCACAGAACTTTCTTCTGTTCACACGCCTGCCAGCGTGAGTCTGTGTGCCTTTGAGACAAAGACAGTGAAAGAGAGATAGACTGACAGAAGTGCACTCGTTATGGGCGCTTGTGTGTGTGTGTGTGTGTGTCCAGCGTTAAGGGAGGCAGTAAATAAATCACCCAGCCGCCTGAATGTGAGATATTGCCTGGGGCCGAAACAAAAGGACAGAGCAGACACGGCGACCGGCATGAAAGGTCAAGGAGGAGAGGCTCTGGGAAAAGGTCGGCCGGCAAAAATGAGGTGGATGTGAGCAAAATAAAGTGGAACGGCGTTGTGTTCTCTAACCCGAGGGGGAAGGAGGGGCTCTGATGCCTGACGGAAAGAACAATGGAGTCGATGAGGGGCAGTGAGGTTTTCATTTTTTTAATGTCTGTATTTCCCCCTGTTTGTGTGCGAACGAGAGTTTAAAAAAAGAACGAGAGCAGCAGAGGAAATGGCCTATTTTCTACAAAAAAAACCCGAGCGACAGATAGATATTAAAACAGTGCTGAGACAGAGGAGCTGTAACTCACGAGGCAGTGTTACGATAATCCGACGGAAACACTCCGAGCTTCTAATGACATTAAATCATAAACACACCCTCAAATTAATCTATCACCTTCATGTTATTCCTAGCGCACACACAACAACTATTAAAGCGCTAACTCAGGAACACGATTTACATCATTATGATTATGACTGTCATAATTACGAGCGCCGTTATCACTCTCATTATTAATAGCAATGACACTATTATTAGCCTGTCTGCTGGCGTGCTACTTCGTCTGCAGGCTAATTACTGTGTGTGTGTGTGTGACTGTCCGGGGCCACGGTGCCGGTCCACAGCTCCAAGGTCAGAAAAACCTTCTCCCGGCTCTCGTCGAAGGCGCTCACACACACTTACTCAATTCTGCCACTCATAATCTCCTTTAATCTCGTAAATGATAGTGAAAAGCGCTAATTCCCTCCCGCGCAATTT
This sequence comes from Taurulus bubalis, assembly GCF_910589615.1. Lineage (NCBI taxonomy): Eukaryota > Metazoa > Chordata > Actinopteri > Perciformes > Cottidae > Taurulus > Taurulus bubalis. Next base: position 22,769,189 of record NC_136594.1, on the reverse strand, counting down.
ATTAGCGCGTGTTTGCGCTATACCGAGGCCCAGCAGTGCATTACTGTCAGGGGCTAATCCAATTAGTGGATGTATCTAGCCGGGCCTACGGGCGGAAGGGGGTGAAGCAGGTAAGGTGAGTGTGTGTGTGTGTGTGTGTGTGTGTGTGTGCGTGTGCGTGTGTGTGCGGGGAGGAGACGGTGCTCCCCGCTGTGAGGAGAGCGCATTAGGGAGACTCCCCTCCTGCGCCCCGCTGTCTTTTTTATTATCACCGTTGTGATGGCCGGAAAATTGGTGTGTGGAGGAGAGAGTGAAAGAGACAGTGGAAATATGGAGCATCACTCGTGTGTGTGTTATTGTTCATGTAGCCTAGGCGGTTCCATGATGAGGTCCTTATGGGGCATCTCATTTTGATCATCTTCGCCACCCACATTGTGTTGTTTTTTTTGTCGTTACTGTTGCAATCGGATGCCTGACATGGAGGCAAAGCTGTTTTTCAGTAAACGTGGTGTATTTGAGCAAATAGACAAGAGCGCTGCATCCTTTCTGAACAGGAACTTGTCTTTATCCATTAGTGTTCAACTGAGTCTTAAAGAGACAGCCAAGATCTAAAATACAAATTGTTCTTATCGATCAATCTAGATTTTTTTTTTGGTGCTAGTTGCCAAGTTTTGGAGATATTGGCCCCAGAGATGTTTTGGCTCCAATATAATGGGATTGTACGGCTGAGATGAAGCGGGTTGACCTGTGCCTTTAATGTGTTATGGCATGGAGATGAATTCTCCCTTTTATCCCACAGAGTATCACTCCCTGAAAATGTCTTCTTATCAGACTATAACCATTTTTCTTTTTCTTTTTTAAAGTAGAGTTTTGAAAAGGAGCGAATCTGTTGAAATTGATTTTCACATGGATTTTATGTCAACACACATCAAAAAGTTATTGCGTTTTCTGCCGCAAGAAAAGAGGGAGGTCCTCTTGCTGAACATGCTTCCAGGGAAAGAAAGTGAACGGTAAAAGATGGAGCACAAGTTAGCTGCTGATTGTGCGTCAGAATTTCCAAATCAATAAGCGTTTCAACTCCAGCATGTTTGTGCAGCACATTGTATCCCACCCTTATATTATAAAAAATCTGCTTTCGCCATTATTTTCCCCAATATTTAGAAAACTAAAACAGAGAGTATTGTGCTCGCTGCAGCGCCCACACAGGGAGCACACAACAGGCTTGCAGAAATTATATCCATGATCATCACTTTTCAAAATGGTATGATCTTCATTAGTGCAAACCAAAAATGGCTCCCATGAGCGCTGTGATCTTTGCAGGATGATTCACCAGGAATCCTGCAGTGGTTGTATAATCCACTGATTACTCGCATCAACACGGAGTGTTTGCAGCACTTGTGACACCAATTACAAGGGAGGCTTTAATTAAAGAAGGCAGGAATCATCCATTGGGGACAAAAACAACAGGCTGTCTGGCGGTAAATACCAAAATCATACATCTCTCATTTCCGTAATTATGACATGACAGCACACTGACAAAATAGTACAATATGCTGATTCTTGTCTGAGAGAAAATGTATGTTCATGTGGTTCAAAAGTTTACATTTTTTAGTACTGAAGATTGAGATGAATTGGAAATGGAAAGATGGGTGCAGAATTATTTTAATGTAGCTGCTGTTATTAGTCTTCACTGCAGTTCACTTTTTTTTTCTCAAGCCCATTTTACCCAGAAAGGCACATTGAAGAGGGTCCATAACGCACCGTTCATTCACACACTACTCATCAAAAGACATTCCCATTACTACGAGGTGATGCCGCCGTTATGGCGGCGGTGATGAGTGACAGAAGAAGAGGATGCATTTAGTCAAGGATGTGGGATTCACGTGAGCTCTTCGATGTCCGCGTCCAATTTTGTATTAATCAGCGCTATTGTCCCCGCTCTCTTCAAAAGCATCCGGACCGGGAGAACCCTTTGCGTGTGTGTGAGTGTGTGTGTGTGTTTAAGAGAGAGAGAGAGAGAGAGAGAGAGAGAGAGAGAGAGAGAGAGAGAGAGAGAGAGAGACAGGCGCTTGTGTGTATTTAATAATGCTCCGGCATCTTGCACTTTTGAAGCAGCAATTATTTATTTTTTAATTAACAGTTCCTCACAGCTACTGCAGAGCGTTGAAAAGATAATGAGACTGGCATTTATAGAATCTTCTGCAATTTGATGTCCTTAAAAGCATAAATTACAATAAAATGAACAGTGGCGGTATGGTACCCTCGCTGAACTCTTCTCATGATTATGAGGAAAGAAGGGAAATAGCTGTTTTTTGTGTGTGTTTTTTTGGGGACAGTTAGAGGAAACAAGTACAATTTTCTAAGTTGATATGACAAACTTGTTGCAAGCAGTTGCGTATGTACCAATCCAGCAGTTACGTTAACATTATCATTCATTTGGAGTCGTGTTTCTGGCGAATGTTTGTCAAATATTCAGCTTCCTTCAGCTGTTTTTGGTTTCTATCAGCTCCTGAGGGAAGTATCTGTCTCCTCAGATGCTAAATGCTCCGCTCTGTTGCCCAGCTACTCCCTAACTGCTGTTTGGGGAGGAGCGGGTGGAGTACTGTGAGGCTGTTAGAGCTTTCTTTCTCTGAAAGCAGTTGCATGCAAAAACAACGCTTTGAAAGCAACGAGAGTGAACCAAAGCAGTAAAGTTGCAGCTCAACAACAAACTGAACTCACTGTGAAGCTCTGCAAAGTCGAGGGGAGCAGATTCAGGTCAGGACTCTTTTCTAGATTCATCACTACGAGCCCTTTCACATCGTTGCATTGTTCTCACGGTGCCATTCGTACATCGTTACTATGAGGATATGGACTACAGCTACGGACTTGAGTTATAAGATGCATTGTTCCTTGATTTCTGAATGGATTTATGTAGTTTTATCTGTAATCTAGAATATAGAAATGTGTGTCGCCTTTACCACAAACACGAGCTATACTTATTACTCAACGAATGATTTAATACATCTAAGATATTAGAGCCCACTTTCTAAACGGGAAACAATTTAAACTTTATTATAATCGTCACATAGATCCAGTTGAAAGACATCACGGTCGACCCACTGAGACAAAACCGGGGCAATCATCCATGAAAAAATATGGAAAGTCCTGCAACAGCCAAATTTCAAAATGATGTTTAATTCAAGAGCTGTTCTCAAGAGGCTTAAATCACAGAATTATTATTTTTTTAATTTTTTCAATATTCTCAGATTGATGGTACGACTTTCTTTTCTCTTTCTTGCTGTAATCATTATAACAACACAGATAGTCTAGCCATACTCAGGAAATGTGAAAGAATGCACAACGCACTTGGGCGGTTTCCTCCCTCGGATGATAAAAAGCAGAAGGAAAGAGGGGTCAAGCTGTTTCTTGGCAGACAAGAGCTTTTCAGAAAATCCATTAGTGACTCAATGCAGCATCATTATCGCTGCTGCTTAAGCAAACAATATCCAGGCTTTGACTTTTTTTGTCTTCTTGGCATTTTCCTCTGAGGTGCGTCTCAAAATACCACATGAAATAGGAAAAGTAGAAGAGGAAAGGTTCCTTTAATGGAGGAAGCGGGGGTGTGGTATTTTAAAAGCCATTTTTATGCTTCAGCTGAAAGGACACAAAGTCCTTCCATTAGCAATCATGTCGGCTTCGCGGCGGGACATATTTTGGACCTTGTAAGAGTATTATGTAGCACGGATACTCGACGGTAATCTTAGCCCCACACAGAGGAAAATCAGATTTGACAAGTCTGAAATAGAGGGACACCGGGAGCTTGAGAATTCAGTGGCAGACAATCAGACATTTACACAGAACAACTAATAGGCTACACACATACACACACACACACACACACACACACACACACACACACACACACACACACACACACACACACACACACACAATCAACCTCCTTAGAACATCTCTGATCCCGATCCTCATCTATTGTCTCTTTCACCCTCTGTTTGAATGCTTTCTCGAGTTATGCCTCTTCTATGTATTTTGTGTGTAATTGTGCTATATAAATAACATTGACTTGACTTGAGGCATGTATTAGGATTAGAAACATCTCAATCTTTTTTTTGCATTTTCCTAAACAGTTTAGACCTAACTAGTCTGTGGAGAAAAACCTTTTTTGTAAATTTTTGTTTCAAATTATGTACTTCTTTTTTGAACGTCTATCAGGAATGATAAAAATGTATCAAATAAAAGTGATTTTATTACCAAGTACAGGAATTGCCTTCATGGAGATATTGAACATGAATAATTTAAAAAGATTTTAAGCTGCAATAATTGTTTCTGGAGCACCTTGAACAAGCTGTAAACAGAAAAATGACATATTGCCTTATGACAATTAAATTAGCATTCGTTCAGAGTTTGTGTTTCTGGGTACTTAATGGATGTAAGTTGAATACCGACTCCCTTTTAGCTCTGCTTTGGTCTCCATCAGCGTCCAAGGAGCATATTTGGCTCTTCGGCTGCTAAATGCTCATGCTGCATGCATGACCACGCACATGCACTCCATACAAAGGGACAGAGCAGACTCTTTCTGCTGAGGAGACTGAGGGCTTCAGGAGTGCAAGGAGCACTCCTGAAGCCCTTCTTTGACTCTGTGGTGGCATCAGCACAGACATTTTTGATGGAGTGGTCTTCTGGAGCAGCAGCATCACGGCGGTTGACAGGAGGAGACTGGACAAGCTGGTGAGGAAGGCCAGCAGTGAGCTGGGGCGTCCTCTGGATACAGTTGGACCAGCTGAGCTCGCAGTAGACCACACAAACATCACTTTGGTCACTTTAACCCCTTCAACTGGTGCAATATAAATACATTTTAAATACTTTTGTTATTCTGTATACTGCTATTGTTGAATCTTTACTCTTTTTATTTCTGCTTTACTGTTTATTTATATGTATATTACTTGTTTTTATTTTATTTTTACTATGTGTCTCTAGTGTGCTCTTGTGTCTGCTGCTGTAATCCTGCAATTGTCCCACTGCGGGTCTAATAAAGGATTATCTTATTTTATGTTATCTTATGTTAGCCCTGTTTGATAAACAATCATCATAAAGGATCATTTTTACAAACCATCGTAACTATCCAAAGCTGTACGTTTTGGATAGTTATGATCAAAACGGCATTGTGGGCCTGAAAGCAAAAACTACGATAGAAAAATGCCCTAAAAGGCTCCGAGCATGGTGGGCTTATAAATAACATGTATAACAAAAAAAATATGATTAGTGGCCCTTTAAGTGAAGTTTAATGTATCTAACTGTTCTCCGCATGATGCTAGTTTGATGGTGTTTGTGCACACACACACACACACACACACACACGGACAGAGTCATACATGACCGGTCTGAGATGGCGCAGAGCCAGGCTGTGGGGGTTTGAACTGGTGTTCATGTATAATGGCTCGTGGTGGAGCTATTTGTTCTGTATGAGTAGAGGCTTATTAAAGGTGCACCAGACTCCCTCCGGATCGAGATCCGGCTCGCATGTGGCTCGCATAAAACCACAGAAGACGCGGGCTTCTGATTCGCACATACAAAGGCACCATATCAAACACACACACACACTGAAACATACAGACACACACAGCGCCCTGTGGCAGCGTCTAATCAGCGCCTGTGTGTGTTTCTGTGTAGTTGTCTCAAAGGAGCCTCCATGCTGGGCTTACAGATCCCCGGTGAATGCCAACCCGGTGTGTGCACGAGTCTTGATCACAGCGGCGGGCTCTGTCACACAGAGGGATAGTTAGTGATCAAGAAGCTACAGGACGGGTCAGGTGAGGAGAGATAACTGTACTGGTGTGGAGAGATGGAGGCATTGGGCAAAAAGAGAAGGGGGAGAAAAGTAAAGAGAAAGAAGAAGGGAATAAAACCCAAACAGTGGCGCTTGCTCCGGATTCATTATGATTGAGTTCAGACTGGACTAGAGAGAAGCGAAGCAATGGCGCGTCTGCATTCATCCCGTGGACTCTCTCTCCGTGGTCCGCTCTGCTACATGCAGACACGCCGAGACACACACACACACACACACACACACACACACACACACACACACACACACACACACACACACACACACACACACACACAGCCAGAAGCAACCTCATTCCACTGCCCTCTGATAGAAAATAGGATTTCTGTGTTTGAGCAGAGGGGGTCCGGCTGCTACAGAGGGACACATCAAGAAGTGAGAGCTTTATAATCGCTGATGCCAGATTGGATGTCAGCCGCAGCATAAGTGACGATCTATCACCAGCGAGCCGCTCGAGAAGAGGCCTCCTTATAGCGGCTCGACTTCAGACGGCACAGGGAGGGAGAAAAAAAGCCTCCTCTCTGCTGCCCACTGCACCGCCCTGCAGGAGGGATCGCCACACACACACACACACACACACACACACACACACACACACACACACACACACACACACACACACACACACACACAGACCTGCGTTCATGCATAGATGCACAAAAGCAAGCAGATACACACAGAGTCCACCCATACTGGCTGTTAACATTCAAACACACGCAGTGGCAGAGAAACGTTTTGAACCCCCCTCCACACACACACACACACACACACACACACGCACACACACACACGCACACACATCCTCATTTGCATTGCAACCCACACACGAGGAGTCCTTCAGAAAACACATCACAGACGAAGCCTTGGGCCCCCTCCAAGCGCTCATAGACACACACAGACACACACACACACACATGCACACACACACGCACACTTTGGGGTGTTCTGCTAGCATCTTTGCTCACATTCACAGCAGTACGGCCAGTGGCCATCAGTTAAGGGGAAGCTCAGGATGTGTGTATGACTTTTCAGTGATAAAGTAAATGAGCTCCAATTCTTAATTTAAATGGTTATATTCAGTAGTTTGCTTTTTCCCCCTTTGATCCACTATTTTATAGAGTTGAAACTCTTGGGGGAAAAAATTTACTTTTACTTGACATGCAGGGTGTTTTCGTGTTGATGGATGTGCATGAGTTCAAGAGAGGTGATGAGCCGTGGAGGAAGTATTCGGATGCTTTACTAAAAGTCCCGCACGGAATTTGATGAATTCAGACGACGTCGCCGGGAGGAGAGTGGGCGCTGTGCTGTGATTGTAATGCTAAACAGCAGGAAAAGTAAGAGGGCGTTAGCATTCTTTCATTTTGTGATGCAGATTTGTCCCAATGGGTGTTTTTGAGCTCACTTTGGCTGATTTGAAGCAGTAGATGGCGTTTGGAGCCACTATAAACCATGAAATGGAGACTAAATTTGGTAAAAAATGACAATATTAACACCAGCAAATGATATTACAATTTCTAAGAATATAGATTTTTCATTCCTTGAACACGCAGATTCACAAATATAAGCTGGAACCATATCAAACATACAACTATTATGCTCTCCTCAAAGCCACCACTCAAACTAAAATAAACTCATCAACACTTTCTTGGTTAGTTTAGTCTTTCCACTCAATCGCCATCTCTGGTTTTGTGAAATACGCTCTCTCTGCCCCGCTGTCTCTCTCTGCCATCGCCGGCCTCCGAGCTGTTAATAACTCGCCAAACAAGTCTGCCGCTGCGCGACGAAAGTCGCAGCAAACTTTCAAATTAGGCCTTGTGATATGAGTTGAGATTTCCGTCTGTATGCATTCATGTCCCACTAATGCACATTACTGACGTTGCGTCTTCCCGGAGTGCTCGTTGTTTCTCGCCTGGCAGGTTTCCATGGATGGTGTTTACCTGGACCTGCTGACACCCACTGCTACTGGCATTGTTATTAGTCTCATTCTATTACTATTACCGATGCCATCGCTGCTTTTATCATCATGATTAGTATATTGTATCCACTGCTGCAGTCGTAATTTTTCCATCATGTTTCTCTGATTATATGAATTATATGAGTCATATGCATTGAATGTGCTGTAACTCTGTTATGTTGTTCATCCTGTACACTGACATCTATTACACTTCGGTCCATCCGGGGAGAGGGAAGTTTTCTTGCTTTGTTTTCTCCCCATTAAAGGTTTTTTGGGGGGATTTATCCTGTACCGATGTGAGGGTCCCGAGACAGAGGATGTAGTATAGTATAGTTATGTGTACAGATTGTAAAGCACTCTGAGGCAAATTTGTGATTTTTGGCGATACAAAATTAATTGAATTGAATCCAGCAACTGATTGACACATTTCTGGACTAACATATGTTCATAAACAGATTTTGGCGCACTGCTCAGATGAAATAAGTGAACGTTTATAAAGATATTTCCCCTGTTTCCAAATTGGGGGAGAGAGAAAAGCATCATGCGCATGGATGGGATTGTGGGTGTTTTTAGGAGTCCTTGACATGGAGGACCAAGGACTCGACCTTCGGTAGAAATCAAAGGATCCTCAACATGGGAACGGTCCCTCGGCGGGATTCAGTGAAAAAAAAAATGCCTTCCTGAATAAAAAGGTTTTTAGGCCAGTCTTAAAAGAGTTCAGTGTCTGAGTTGCCCTCAGGTGGTCAGGGAGACCGTTCCACAAGCGTGGCGCCGCCGAGCAAAAGGCCCGGTCGCCCAAGGTGCGGAGCTTGGTGTTGAGGACCCGAAGGAGCGAGCGGCCTGTGGATCTGAGGGTGCGGGTGGAGGTTAGGGGAGTGATACGTTCTTGTAGGTAGGGGGGTGCATGTCCATTGATGCATTTATATGTGAGTACTAGGACTTTGTAGTCAATCCGGAATGAAACAGGGAGCCAGTGCAGTGAGTGCAGAATGGGTGATATGTGGTTGAATTTCCGGACTCCCCTCAGGACCCTGGCAGCGCTGTTTTGGATATATTGTAGTTTCTGGATGTTCTTGTCAGTGATCCCAGTGCAGAGTGAGTTGCAGTAGTCCAGTCTTGAGGAGATAAAGGCATGGACGAGCTTCTCTGCGTCTGACAGGGTTAAAGTGGGGCGGAGTTTGGAGGTGTTTTTTAGATGATAAAAGGAGGTTTTGCACAGGAATTTGATAAATGTCTCGATTTCAAAAAAGTGTTTGTTTTCGTCTCCTTGATCCTTTGCTAAACCATGCATGTAATTTGCTCCGCAGCCTCCATTAGTACATTCGTGTTTCTCTCTCTGTGTGTATGATCTGATCTGTCTGCCAGTGTCACACGTGTGTGTGTGTGTGTGTGTGTGTGTGTGTGTGTGTGTGTGTGTGCGTGCTCTTCGTCTTGCGGCGGCAGATGCTAATCTGTGCTGAGAGTCATTATCTGTGTTTCCTGGCCCATTAGACTAATGCTAAGGAATAACACAGAGAAGTAGATGAGACCTGACGCTAACAGGGGCTAATCATCGGGACCACCTCTCACTGCGAGTTCAGCTCTGACACTAAATATCCCTCCGAGGCAAGAACCTCAGGCACTGGCAATCAGATAATTGCAGGAGCCCGGAGCATTTTATTAATACAATTTCAATAAATTGTCTCAAATATTTGAACGAGCTGAGGTGTGTGTGATTTGATTTGACACTTGGATGGCCTCAGAAGTGCTAACAATCCCCTTTGTCACTATTATTAATTATTAATTTTCTCAAATACTGATAGTTTCATCGCGGAGTAGTTTTTTTTTCCGCTCCAGAGTGCGAAGCTTTATTGGATTTGGGATAAACCTTTGAGAATACCCAAAAAAATTGCCAAGTAAGTGATGCACAAAGCCAGCTGAAGGACAAACAGGTGTGTTTGTTGCAGCTCCCCTCACCGCCACGTCTCCCCTAGCAACAACCGTCCTGGCATGTGGTTCTCTTTGCCAGGCTTTGGCACAGCGTGGCAGCTTTCATCTGCACATCACCTGATCTGACCAATGGATCGCGTCCTGTTTAAATCATTCCGTTTGACCTAGCAACCGAAAAGCACCCGGCCAGCTTTCACCTGGCGAACAGTAAAACAGAATACAAGAGTCAAGCGCTGAAGAAAGAGCTAACGAGGCAGGTTCCCGGAGACTTTTTCTTTTTTTTCTTTTACTTTTTAATGAGCCGCTACCCAATGAGGGTTGACCCGGCGCCTTCACATTGCACCAGGGCTGCTGAATGCAGCCCCCCGGATTAATCAAGGCTACAACTCAGTATTAAACAGTCACAGGTCCATATTTACCCAGGGTTAATTCACCGCCGTTGCCCTTGAGAAATAAACTGGATCGCTTAAAAAATAAAATACAAATCTGGAGAGGAGACAGGAGGGTTGAAAAAAAAGGGAAGCGTTTGTGTGTGTGTGTGTGTGTGTGTGTGTGTGTGTGTGTGTGTGTGTGTGTGTGTGTGTGTGTGTGTGTGTGTGTGTGTGTGTGTGTGTGCCATCTCCTGCTTCAAACACAAATCTTTAAAAAGTCAAATCCCTGTCTTCTCTCGTCCCTGTGTCGCTGCATTTCAAAGCCGACCTGGCTGCCTGAGGCCTGGCCACGGAGAAGGCGAAGGCTGAAGAGAGGCTGGAGAGAAAAACACAGCGCACACACCTCTCTCTCCACTGCTTGGAGGGACAGTGGGGCTCCTGCCCACAGAGAGACCCCGCCAAGGCCGAGCCGACAAACAGAGGTGGCCCTGGGCCGAGAGAGATGATTGAGCGGCGAGAAACTTCAAACAACCTTCAGGATGAAAAGATAAAGGGGGAGAGGAAAAGGAAGGACGAGCGAGAGGCCACAGCTCCTGTTTAGCATACGAGCCCTTTTCCTCAGACCTTGCAGGACAGGCTCGACGTAGGAGAGGAGAGGAGTGAAGAGGAAAGGAGAGGAGAGGTAGGACAGAGGGAGGGGCGCAGGAAAGGAGAAGGCCCCCTATTAGCGAGGGCCATCACCTTTTGGCCTGCCTGGATCTGCTCATCTCCATAATAGGCTGACCCCCTGTGTTTCAGGCTCATTAGAAAGGCAGACAGCGGGGCCGGGCAGACACACGCCTGTCACCCCTCTGCTCCCACCGGAGACCTGGATGAGACGGAGATAAAGGAAAGATGAACGGAGAGATGGTCGAAGAGAGAGGGGGAAGGATGGGACGGAAGGTCGGGCCCCAGGTTTGATCAGGGGAAGAGAAGGAAACGAGAGGAGATGAACTGCTTCTTTGGTAAAGAGTTCAAAAATAAAAGGCTGAGGGGCGAGAGGGAACAGAGAGAGTGGTTGTGTGAAAATAAATCTGCCTGGAAACAGTAATTTGATAGGAGCAGGGAGCATGCAGGACAAATAGCCTGATGTGATTTGCCATTGTGAGCCAGGCACCCTGTCCTGTCAGGTAAAGCATCCCAAAACACAGAAAACCCACGACTCATGGGTCTGTCAAGCGTTCCACATACTTTAATCCCATTTTGTTCTTCCAGTTTTAGCTTGATTTGCTCAATTAAATCTCTTTAAACAGGTGCATCTTATTGTCTACACGCCAAAATCTAATCTAAATTGATAAAAATGTTAATTTACTAATTCTCACCTTCTGCCATCTCTTTGCGCTCACAGCGATTAAATTTTACCCGACGTGATGTCATAGAAATACGCAAACAAATGATCAAGACTTCTGAACAGCTTATTGAGTGGTCGTAGTGTATCGAATAATGTGTCAATTCAAAGTGAGGTTTAGGCAGCAAAACAAACGTTAGATTTAAGCAAGGAAACCACATAGTTAGGTTTTAGGAAAAACATCAATGTTGGGATTAAAATAGGAACGTAAACTTAAGTTTAGGCAACAAAATCATGTAGGGAGCTGAGGGAAAACGTAAAATAATGTCATGAAATCTACAAAACCTTGGGACCCGAACACAGCGATCTTCTGATAAAAAAATCCTGTGTTTGTTCGACCCATCCACCATCCGTAGTCTTCCTCACTGCTAATACTCCTTCCCGATGGGGTTTGCCTAACCTCTTGGTTGAGGACTGTAGTCCTTTCTCATCTCTCTCTCTTTTGAGGTTCAAAGTCTGATCAATGTTTAATTCAAATATCAGTGTCAAGTCTCTTTTAGGCAAAGAAAACGTGACTTTTGCTGACATTTGATATTTCTTCAACATTTTTGGGTTAATACTAACATTATTTTGTTGAAACCAATTTCATCATAGTATTATAATTGCTAGATTTATAAATATGTATATGAAGGCATCTCCCTCTGGGCCTCTGACGTTATTGTGTCCTCACCCTTGGCTATGCAAATGGGGGATGAATAAATCAGAAACAATCCAAACATAAAACTAAAACTGATTCAAGGTCGAGATGAACTGGATCAGCTTATTCACTTGTCCTAACAGCGGTTTAAGTTGTAAAAATGATTAACTACTTCAGATGAAGTCATTAAAAAAACTCAAACAGCAAGAGGGAAACCACCATATCTGAGTTAATTCCCAAATCCCCTCTCTGCCACTGCTCATAAAACAAACAAGGTCGTACAAAAAAAAGAAAAGTGTGACGCAGAACACGAGCAAAAGTGGTTGATTGACAGGCAATTCAGATTTCTGGTGGTTTATTTAAGACCTCCCAGGAGATCCCTTGTTTTATTACACGGCGACCCTGCTATTGATTGACCCGGCGTCCCGACGCCAGACTCCCGCCGGACCCGACCCAGGGGTGAGAGGCGCGGGGGTCAAGGGTGACATAGTCAGTGACCTCACCCGGCCTTTTGGCCATCGGATGGCGATCGGTTACCTCGCGGCTGATTGACCGCTGGGTTAAGTCGATGCTGCGTCTCGCCCGCGGGGAAATCACGGCTGATTAAATCACAACTGTCCCAGAAGGGGGGGAATTTACAGACGGTTGATCCTGCAAGAGCTATATTAGGAATATGATAAGAGATTTTCCAAATATTCGAAAATGAAAAATGGAGCGGACATTTCCCCGATCCATATTAGAATGTATTCAGTGACCTCCACCTCCTCTGCTGGTTCCTCGTCGTCTCAAGAGAGTCTGGTTTAGATCACTCTATCCATCATCTCTCCATCCACTCCACTCTTGACCCTTTAGATTTCAACGTGTGTATTATTTAAATCTTCTGCCCTCCTCTCCGCATCCCTCCGTCTCCTCCTGCTCCCTCCGTCGTTCTCTTTCATTCCCCTCTCATTTATTCCCCATACCGCCCCTCTCCGTGTGCTGCGTGTGCATTTGCTCGCCGCACACAAACACACAGAGGCAGGTCTCCACGGAGGAAAAGCCCGGCTGTGCAGAGTATCGATTGGCTTTGAAAGGTGTGTCGCTTGGCTTTTCCTTGGACGTGTGGACAGGAGACTTCCAACAGAGACTCCGCCAAAATAAAAGGTAACGTTGAGGTTAAGCTTTATTAACTGTAAGGTAAGAGGGGTGTTCGGTTCACTTAGTACATGTACTCAAGTATTGAATGTTTAGATTCCACTTCACTTCAGAGGCAAATATTATACTTTTGGCTCCACTTTTTTAGATTGTATTACACACACACCAGTTATGAATACATTCTATTGTATTATAAACAGTATAGATTAAACTCCCCCAAAATAAAGTAGCCCCACCTCAACTGGCTACAAGTCTTGTTTACATGTTGAAGCATCAATGAATACGTTGCAATAATCATTCAATATGACAATGTCAATAACGGCGACGGCTGGCATTCTGCATAATGTAATAAACCACGCTCTTCCTCTCATTCCCAAATGCAAACACGTGCTGAACTTTGTGCATAATTAATTAGGTGCACATTTAGGGCACGCAAGACATGCACAGTAACCAAATACAATATAGCCTTTAGGATGGAACAACAATCATTATCTACACACACATCAATTTAAACGCCTCGCTCTCTCCCCCTCACACACACACACACACACATACACACACACACACACACCCGCCAAAGCAATGCACACACATAACTAATTGAGCGGATTTCAGATTTTTCAGACTTCCCCACAACTAATACACTGGAGATCCCTAAACAAATTTATCCAGCTTTTACACAAAGCTCTCCCCGGTGTCTTAGAACCCCCCCCTCGCCCCCACACAGACACGCACACACACACACACACACACACACACACACACACACACACACACACACACACACACCACACATACACCTCTCTCTGTCAGTCTCTCCCTGGCTCTTGTGGGGCTCGGCCGTTTACACTGGCTGGCCCCACCTGTCACAGAGCCGTTGATGGAGATGGAGAGAGCTGAGGGAAAGGAAGAGTCAGAGAGAGGTATGATTGCATGTGTGAGTACGACCCCCCCCCCCCACAACGACAACCCTGTCCACTCTCCTCCCCTCTCCACCGCCGCCTGCCTCAGTCTGTTGTTTGCTTTAATTTGCCCTGCCGGGCGCGACTGCGAGCTCATAGTTTATTCAGATAAATTGAGAGGGGAAGACCTGCTAATAAATCAGGGCCTGTGATGAAGAAAAGCCTTAAATAGGATATTAAGATTTATATCAGAGACTCTGGTCGTACGCTGACAAGTACACAATTGCTCCCTCTTCTCCCCGTCTTTCTTTCTCTCCAACACACACTCTCTCTCTCTCTCTCTCTCTCTCTCCCTCTCTCTCTCTTTCAAGTCAAGCTGTCCCTGGCTTCTTTCATGGCATCGACAGGACGATTCCTTATCAGGGCTCAGAAAGGTGGGAGTGAGGCGAAAAAAAAGAAGAAGAGCGAAGTGAAACAGTAAGAGCGTAGGAGAAGAAGGAGCTGGAGAAGGAGGGAGGTGGGGGTGTTCTCTGTTGCAGCCTTTGTGTTATTGGCTCAGTGGTCGAGCGTGAATGCAACACACGGAGCTTCATTACTGGAGCACAGGGGCTATCTGTGTGTGACGGGATGGGGAGTGTGTGTGTGTGTGTGTGTGTGTGTGTGTGTGTGTGTGTGTGTTCTGCATTTGTAGCAAGATGCCAAATTGAATTTGTGTGCCCGTGCCTGCTCCTTGGGAGTATGTGCATAAGTGTGTGTATGTTTGCATGCGCATGCATGTGTGGCTTCCTTAGATCTGCGACGTGAGCACACACTCTCCCAGTGACTTATTTACTCCGGAGGCGAGGCTCTAACCCCAGGTACAGAGCCCCGCACAGAATAATTGCTTTTCTTCTTTTCTTCCTCTTCTCATCCCCCTGCATCACGTCGCCTCTTTGTTCCTAACCGCTCACACGCAAGAAGTGACATTTATTTGTGAGTGAGTGTGTGTCCGCATGCATATGAATAAATAAGTCTGTCTGTCCGCGGGTACATGCGTCTGCGTGGACTTGAGAACCAGAGTGCTTTGAAAGCAATACTCACAACAGTTCACGCCTACCGCTGCAAATTCAATTAGCCCGCGACAATATTAACTTCATCTGGGTGCGATTAATTTGCGACGTGTTTAGCCTAGCTTAGCACGAAGCGGCTCGTCGTCTACCTTCTGTACTGAGAGGGATGAAATTGATGATATGAATCTCATCTAACTCTCTGTGATGCGTAAATAAGCTAATTTGCCAAATTGTTGGAGTATTCCTTCGAGCCGCATCGCCGGCGCCTTTGTTTTCAAACATCCTCTCTGAAACGATGCGGCTATGCAAATCAGCAACCGCGGCCGTGAGCAATTACCAGTTCCGCATTCGACCATCATTTCATTGCGTTTCAGAGAAAACAGCTCCGGTGTCTGGTCTATTAGACTGTTGAGTAATGCTTTTAACTCCGTTCCCATAATTAAACCCAGTGTACAATTGAACACTCAAAGGCGGGATAGTTGCGTTGCGTAATGATTGCAATTAAGGGTCGCACACAAAGCTGGCGCTGCTTTCGGAGTCGCCGCGCGTGACGCCGGCAATTAATTGAAAATGCAAATACACAAGCTGATGAATGAGAGGAGTACTGGGTCTACACTGGGTGAAAAAGACTATCCGCCACACTTCAGAAGGCAGGAGGGAGGGAGGATGCACCTTGTATTCCTTCAGAGAGGAAATTAAACCAATTGGATATGAAGCACAGCCGAGCCGCTGGGGAACGCGTGCTGTTTGCTGAGACTCCAAGCAGACACAATGAGGCGCTGATAGGACGACAACAGGGTCATGAAAATAAAATGCTCTTTGAGTTTACATTCGCAAGTCGGGGGAAAAGGAAGCTCATATTTTCTATTTATATAAGTATCAGCATAAGCCCCCCAAAAATATTTAACCAGTTTATCAGTCAGACGCAGCCTCGCCGCGATCCGTCACGCCGGTGCGGCTGCCAAACTGCAACCACATATCTATCGCTCTCGGATATGTGAAGAGTACCGGCCACATGAAAAAGTAGGCAGACAGGCAAATGGACAGCAGAGCCGCTGTGCGTGGTTGTCTTGACAACAGAACAAGAGCAGCACCCTGGACTCTGAGTGAGGATGGAGAATGAGACATGAGAAGGGGTGGAAAAAAGAAGAAGCAATGTGTAAACCCAAATAAATCCATGCAGCACTCACTCTCCTCCCAGCGGGCGAGAAACATGAAGCGATGGAGACTGATGGGCTATTTTGCCTTAAAAAATTCTCTGACAGCAAATTTCGTTATCTACAAGGACTTCACCCCAGCCGCCTTTCCCAGAATGCTTAATGAGCTCTGGGCAATGCACCAAAAAGATATCCTTCCCTGCCGTTGTATCCCGTTAAGACTACCGACATGGTACCTTGACACCAGACTGAACTGCAGTCCAGATTGGTGTCAGCCTTGTTGTGCAGCAGTGATTATTGGTATCACTGCAGTGTTTGTGTGTGTCTGATTTACACGCCTAGATGTACTCGACTCCATGTAATGGCACACCAGCAGTGTGACAGTCATGGTGAGAGGTTTGTATCGGTGCCAGCTGACAGTGTTCGCCATTAGCTGCTGCTGGTTAACCCATGTGGGCCGTGGCATTACGCCGCTGGCCCAGCTGGCAGGACGCTCTGGGCTTGTAGAAGGAGGATGGGCGATGATGAAAATATATATATATATCAACACCACCGCGGGTCAGTAGGAGGATTTAACTATTGCTGGTACTGGTAGCGGCATGTCGACGTTTTCTAACTTTGATAAAAGAATCCATCCTGCACCCAGAACCGGTGGTCGTATCAGAAATCCAAGCACTTGAACTTTCAACTTCTTCCACCTCTACTTGTTCTTGAATTTTTTGCACAATAATGTTCGTTCTCCATTAACAATACATTCGCCAGCCAGGTGGTTTTAATTCAATATTTTTTTCTGTGCATTCAGGGTGTGCGGTGATTGGCAGCGTCCATCTGGCTGAACCTGGCAGGAGAAGAAGATAAACACCTGGCTGCTATACGCTTGTTTAACTCGGTGAATGCAGAATGGAACATCTCTAAAGACTTCTCACATCTCAACTATACTGCTCATGGTTCGAGTATTACAGAAAATCAAACTCGAAAACCAAACACAGAGACACACTTTCAAGAAATTGCCCGCCCTTCCTCTGCGTGGCACGGCACAGAGCGCCATACCACCTGGCTGATGCCAACAGTGATGTATGGCAGGGACCCCCCCACCCCCTTCTCGGGGGTATCGGGAGGGTACCACCAGTCTCACGAACAAAAGGCACTTAACTTCATTGCACTCCATCAACATCTCTGTTCACCTCCTCTGTGCAGGAGGGGTGGACCCCGTCGTATGCTGTGCGGCACACACACACAAAGGTACATGTCTGTGTGTGTGTGCCTGGTGACAGATGGGGGATGAAGTTGTCAGACCCACACTTGGCAGTGCTGTAGGCCCTTGTCGGCTGGCTGCTGCTCCTTAATGTGTTAATTAGCCTACTTGTTCCTCCTGTTTGGTAATTACAGTCAGCCCGGGCCAGGACACTCATCAAGGGCCACTGATCGCAAGACATGAGGGCAGGCAGGGTAAAAACGGGGATACATGGCTGAGGTGGTATGCGGGGCATATACACTTAAGATTGTAGGGTGTGGCTCATGGGGAGAGTGACCAACCTGCGACCGCAAGATTCGCGGTTCGATCCCTGGCCTCCCCGTAGTTTGCATGTTGAAGTGTCCTTGAGCACAAGACACTGAACCCGCAGTTACTCCCTGGGCGCTTCTCAGCAGCCCATTGCTATGGATGGGTTAAATGCGACCAAATTATATGTAATATGACGAATGTAATAAAGTTTAGTTTAGAGAACTATCTAAACTAATGTGATCCCTCCCACTGCATGGCATATGGCACGGATCAACAGGTCTAGAAGCGTTCTTTTTTGGTTTTCCATTGGCAAAAGTTGAGGATAGTACCGGGGAGTCTTTGGTACCTCAAGGTTTAACTGAGCTGAACCGATACTAGAAGTTAGACCACTTGAAGAATCACCACTAGTGCAGCACGGGAGATCCTGCATGAATCCCAACTACACTGTAGTGGAAAAACTAAATTGAGAAAAAGCACTTTCCAAAAGTGAGCCGTGTAGTGGACATGAGGCATGACTGGAGATCCAAGATGAGACTTAACTCGATGGAATTTGAAGGACCATACCTGCATGTTTGCGTTCTTTATCACAGATTCACATTGTTAAACACTCCCTGGAAGCTGGCGGGTAGAACCACAGCCTGGTCTGGTGGCCACTGCAGCTGCTCTGTTGGTGGTTTTGGGGCCTTGCTCAAGGGCTAATGGGGGTAATTGGGTAAAGAAGAAGGGGCGGGCGATGCTCTATCACAACCTTCTCCTCCCCCCCCATCACCACCACCCAGATTTACCCGGCCGGTCCCAGGATCAAACATCGGTGTCATTCCGGTCAAATGCATTAGATTATTTAATGTGTTTTTCCTGCATTTGAAGAAAGCCATTGACTTCCATTAGGGAGAACATCCAGTCTGCAATAATTCATGTCAATGTTTCATTATTATTGAGTGGTACTGCAGTTTAAGCATACATTAACTTAAAAAGTCACGACTGCATTACATCGCTATAATAATATGTACCAGAAGGAACAACATTAGTGTGCTGATGTATTTCAGATGGGAATGAATGGAAACAATGAAGTGCTACGGTAAGTTGGAAAGTATTTTTTCTCTATTTCTAGTAAATTGACTAAAACAAGCAAAACCACTAAGAGGTTTCTTTAAGGAAATTGAATTGTGACAGCTAATTGACAATGGGCAGATATTCAGAATGTTAAAGAAATAGCAAAAGAGGCATACAAACAAAACAAACAGTCAATTTATACACTTACATTTACAACAATGAAAGTAGTTGGCGGAATATGTGAATTGGGAAGTATGAGAATATACTTTTTATTATTAAAGTATTTCGAGAAAATAATATTGCACTGAAAGAGCAACACATAAAAGCCTTAATATGTTTTTCACCGTGGCTGTTTACCTTAAAGAAGGTAAACAGGGGGAATAAATGAGGTGACAAAGACAGAGATAATGTGTGTAGAAAAACATGGCGAATGTAAATACAATGAACACGCTGAGCCGAAAAAAGCAGGGAAGAATGGATAAAACGCTTTTTCTTTTTCCTTTTTTTGGAGCACCTTGAATGGGCGTCAGATAAGTGCGAGGAGAGGTGGAGCGGCGGTGGCGGCGGGGCGCTTCCGTCTCTTGCCGTTATCTCTCCTCCCTCCAGGAAGCAGCCTGTTCATTTGCCTATGAGTGTCTGACAGAGGCGATTAAGAGCAGTTTGTTTTATGGACGTGGGCTAATTGAGTTGGCTAGATTGCCGTCACTCGGCTCTCTCTCTCTATATTGAAGATTACATATTTCCTTTTCATATCTCGGCGCTGCAGCCGCCCGCGCCATCTATCTCCATTCCTCCATTCTTCCATTCCCCCTCTACCGCCATGTAAAGTGAGAAGGGGGCTCTGGTCCTACGTCTAATTAGTGCTCCTCTCCATCACGCCTCTCCATCACTCTGTTCCCTCCTGTATCCTCACCCCAGAGACCCCGGGCTCGCCTCTCCCCTCTCTGTCTCTGACCCCTCCCTCTCATTATCTCCTCCTTTTTCTCCCTTCTTCCTCCTCGTCTTCCTCTTCTGCACCACTCCATCTTTCACCCTCTCTCACCTTCATCGTCATTATTACCCCTCGCCTCCGTCCCTTTCTTCCTTCTCTTCCTCCTCCTCTCCTCTCCCTTGCTCTCTCCTTCTCAATGAGTTAATTAGGCTCATCTCTGGCATCCTCTTGCCGAATCCTGTGCTCACAGGGCCAGTTGCGGCACTCCTCTGATGATTGGTGGGGGGGTAGGGGCTCTATTTTTAGAAGACAACAGAAAGAGGAGAAGCGGCGAGTGGGAGAGAGACAGCTGAAGGTCATGTGGTACTTTCACTTTGAGCCTATCTATAACAGAATGGGTGAATGTAACACAGAGAGAGCGAGAGGAGAGAGATGGAGAGTGAAGCAAAAGCCTCGCATGCGGACTCAATAATTTAAGACAATTATGTGTGCTCTTCTTGCAGGATAATGAACAGCATTTTACAGGGGAAGTACAGCAAAGGAAGATGATTTAAGAGTTTACTTAAATGTAAAAAAATAACAGCGAGGAGCACGGCTTTGTGCACCCCTCGCTGCGCCGCTTGTTGGAGCAACAGCCCGTTGTGTGTCGTCGTAAACTCATTTCTCTAATGAGCCTTTGAGAGCTCTGCACGCACACTTTAGCTCCACAGATAATGTGGCACTGACGCCGTGGCTCATTCCCAGGTAAGCCGCCTATACTGAAAATCCACATGTACACGTGAGGTGCTTTGTTCAATTGCCTGAGCAACCAAATGGGGCTCCATTGTTGTAGTTACTAAGAGCGTGACAGAAGCGTTTCAGCGGCCCCATGAAGCACATGATCGTTTCTGTTGGTGAAAATGCCTTGACCATGTTGGAAACTAGGACAGATCTCCATCCCAGAGACTTATTATTATTTTTTCATCCTTCCAGGTTTATGCAACGCACTCATGGTCTCCTACAATGCAATGCTGCTCGGACACAATGAGTCATTTCTTATATAAAGGCTGGTAATATGACAAGGTCTTGCCCTGCTGTTATTCGACATATGTGAATAACACTGTGGGCAGAGAAAAGTACGTGGGTTGATTACGGTATATATCATGTATTACTCATAGATAGTATAGGAAGTGGATGTATAGTTGTAACATCACCCATTGGGGTTGGTTTTCCATTGGTTTGTGGACCGCGGTTTGGAAGCCCAGATTTTGCCATTTTGGCCTCCGCCAACTTGTATTGTGGACGTTACTATCTTGTATTTTTGGAACCAGTGACCTGAGGTGACCATATTTGGACGTAAAGACACCATCTCTGGTAACGGTAGTGACCTGTCAATCACAAGGTAGCCCTGACCTAAAGCATCCTCCACTTTATGGTCTATTTGACTCTAAATGGGACCAGAAATTACTGACCGAACATCATGCTGAAAGACTTAAAACTAGCGATATAAACTCATGTTTGCTGAGGTAATTAAGTGAAAAGTATGGTCATTTTCTTAAAGACCTCGATACAATCGGACTTTATTTATCAACCAGAGGAGTCGTCGCCCCCACCTTTATTAAACTTCTTTACTTTTACTGCACTATTGTACAGGTGTGCCCGCTGTAAAGAAATATGGAGTGTGACTGTATTACAGCCCACTGGACTGTATTCAGTGAGTATATGTTCTTTACCTCGAGAGGATACTGATCAAGTAGGTGATCCAACACACAATCTGACTGAACACCTGCTGCACAACCACGCTTGCATCTTCCGTTTAGGCAATAACTGGAGGCGTACCTGAACGTGTTAGGAGGCAATGACAGCACACCACAGAGCCACAAATGTCCTCTACTTTGCCACACACTGTCAAGCCGACTGAGGTGACATTTTCTCACCGCTTCCCTAATAAACCGACCGTCTGCTGCGCGTTAACAAACAGGACCACGAGGCGCACGCGTCTAATGACAAATACAGACACCGGGAATAGCAGAGACGGGATGAGTCAAACCACCAGGAGTTAATTTGCCCCTCTCCCTCTAATAAACAAAGCAATCACTAACAGTCAGAGACACAATTATGAGGCAATTACGCAAAATAACAGATTTTCCCTCTCCACCTTCCACGCTTGTTTCACGGGGGGGTGGAGGGGTAGCTCCTCAGATTACAACAATTCCCATCAGCCCCTGCTCTCCTCTGCGACTGTTAACCCTCTGCACTCCCCGAACACGCACGCGTTCACACAAAAACAGAAGGCTCGCCGGTTTATGCGAAAGGTTACTCATGCGAGCGTGAACACTCAGAGCCCTGCCCCGCCCTCCCAGAGCTCGTCTTAATTAGCAGCCAAGTTGTCTCATGGCAACACACTCGTCAATCTCCCTCTGTGTAGCCTTGCACTAATTAACCGATTTGAATGGGAGTGAGTAGCGGAGTGACACGGGGTAGTCTCTGAACCCCCCAACCCACCAACCAAACCCAATCAAAACCATCTCAATCTCACACTTCCTAACTTTCTCTCGAACACGCCATATCTCCGTACCTCCTTTTCTTCTTCTTCTCTCTCCCCTGCCCTCCAACACAACGGCTGACTTATTAGATTAAAGTCTTCGACCCAGGCAGCCTCCCCCTCCCGGCCAACTGGCAAGCCACCGTGCCCCCGTGCCCACATGGCTCCTTGGCAGGGCCGCTCATTTCACAACATGGCCATTATCATGGGCAGCTCCACGGGGAGGGATTACGCTAAATATGTAAATGAGAGCAATGTGGAAAGTGTCATAGAGCAAGAATGAGGAAGGGGGTGTTAGGAGAGAGAGCCGTGTCCTGATGTCAAAGCGTCTGATGTTGGTAAAAGTGCAAAATTACAATTTGAAGAGTCAGGGGGACGTCTCAGCAGCCGACTGAGCCAACAGCCACGGGATAATGGGTAACTGGGAAAATGAAATCTCATTTCCATAAAATGAAATGTAGCCGAAATCTGTCTGAGTGACAATTTTTGTTTCATAGACAGTCCTGCCTCCAGCAGTTTATAGCACAGGCAGTTTCTTTGTTTTTGCAGGAAATGAATGAATCCCTTTTGGCTGCCACATATTTTGTGGAAATGAGGTGGAAATCGCAACTTTGCCCGCACCACTCACCGGCTAAATTTGATCAGATTGCTCCTACATATTTGACAGTAGGGGGGGGGGGGGCGCAATCCATATGTAATGCTGCAATGGGTCCCGGTGGAGACGGATTTAGGAGCACTTGAAGAATAAATGAGGTCCAATTAATGTGAGATTGGAAAGTAGATTCCCCACAATTCTCTGTTTCAGTCCGTGATGCATTGTGGGAGGTCCACGGTCGGAGTCTTGCTGCTGGCTCTCGCAGGTTGCCCTGAGGGCCCGTTCCCTCTCTCTCCTCCTCATTTACAGCCGGGGATGATAAAGCACCTCATATAGTAGCCGGGCTACGGAGCTGCAGGCTCCATGTCGGGCCCTCATCAATATTTCAGCTCCTTTCCTTTATACTCTATTTACCCTTATCTGTACAATGATAGGCCACATCACACCTCCAACTTCCCTTCCCTCAGGCAGCGGGTCGTGTTAGGAAATGAGCTGTTACACCTGATGAGGGCCACAGTGAAACTGCACAGATGGGGTTTCACTGAAAAGTGTGTGTGTGTGTGTGTGTGTGTGTGTGTGTGTGTGTGTGTGTGTGTGTGTGTGTGTGTGTGTGTGTGTGTGTGTGTGTGTGTGTGTGTGTGTTGATGCGCTTTATGTGTTTAGGGGGAGACATGGCTACACTGTCTCAAACTGAGCCTGCATTTAGCGGCATGTTTAAGTAAGTCCAATAAGTGAGGACAAGTCCATCTCTGGGGAATTTTGCTACTGAGCCACAAAAGAGACCCTCTGGCTGTCGTCTTTGGGTCCCATCAGCCCGGCTTGTTTCACAAGTACAAATCCTTTTCTTCTGCTCCTTCGTGTTCCCATTTCGGCTTATCGTTCCTCTTTCTCGGTTTAAGAATAAATCCAATTTATTCCAACTTGAGGCACATTTTTTCTTTTGTAGTTTCGGCCACCATCCTTGTCGGTTATAGTACAACTTTTAATTGCTGCAGTCGGAGGACTGGACAGGTTTTAAACAAACAACCAGGTTAGCCAGCCTCATTTGAAAGAGAAAATGAAGGCAAGCGGAAATATACCCACGCAATATACCCACGCTAAACATCCATCAAAGACTGCAAAGATGACATAGCTGATCTTTGCCATTCAAAACCCCTGTGATTGGTTTAGTAACCTGTTGAAAAATAAACACATTTCATGATGCAACAACACTGTGATCGGGGTTTGAGAAAGATCATGGCTTGGTTAGGAAATCATTGTGGTTAGGGAAACAGTTTGTAGCATTTATGGGATCTACTGACAGAAATATGCTATTATAATAATAAGTATGTTTTCTTTAGTGTATAATTACCTGAAGATAAGAATGAGCTCATCTTCACAGAGCTAGCAGCCGTGTTTCTATAGTAGCCCAGAAGGGACAAACCAAGCAAAATGAGGGACACTGCAAAGCCATTTTTTCTCACAGCGATCCAATATTATCAGAACCCCCTCCCCAACCTGGAACCCCCTGGCTCTCTATCACGGCTCGCGGTGCCCGTTTTCCACAGCAGGAAGCTAATTCCACTTTTATCCCCGAGTAATATTGGCCTTATCGCTCACGCCGCTGCATCCAAGCCCAGACTCAGCGAGCCACGGGGAGGGGGCTGTGGTGGCGGCGCAGGGATGAAGAGAGGCGAGGCAGGTGCTGGAGGAATGTCAGCTTGGCGGAACTGATTGCGGCCACCGAGCTGTTACACACACACACACACACAAACACACACAAACATAAAGACCGAGAGAGAAGCGAACTCCCCAAGGTCCTGCTCACCCAAGCCCCGACTTAGACCACCAATATTGCCACTGATATTGCCTTGGTGTTACATCCTTCAAGTGTCAACCCGCACGCATACACACACACACACACACACACACACACACACACACACACACACACACACACCTCTGAACGTCCTGCATTCCCCTTAATGTGGCCACGGCTGTCACTTGCCATCCAGCCAAGGCACCCACAACCTCTGCTCCAGCCACTAGACAAGCCACACACACACACACACACACACACACACACACACACACACACACACACACACACACACACACACACACACACACACACACACACAATGGAGTGGCAGGTAAAAACCATTACACATTTCGCCCCACCACTCTTTCTGCCTCTGTGACTATTTTCACTTTTCCCGTCCACATTTTCTCATTCCACTCTTCAATTACAAGTGAGACCTGGGGCTCCCCTTGCGTCCCCTTCCTCTTCCTCCTCCTCCTCCTCCTCCTCATCTTCCTCCTCCCCTATCACCCCCACCCCGAGGGTCCCTTTCTCTAACTGAGTAAACAAGGTGCAGATGTCAGAGAAAACAGGAGCCTGTAATGTGCACCACACATCACCATGTACAGGTCTCTTGTTGTCACTAAGCCATGCAAACGATCGCAAGCACACACAAACACACACACACACACACACACACACACACACACACACACACACACACACAGTTTGCAGTATTGAAAGCTAAATGCCACTAATAGGTTGATCGGGGACACACAATGGACTTAGATTGCCTGCTGTGCAGCACATGGAGCTTTTCGCACTATGAGCATTCCCATCAAACCGGGGTCATTTTCCCCCGATGCCTATTTGTGCCGTGTTAATGAAGATATATGGCGCAGGTGGAGGGATGACATTTTCACGGGCAGCAGGCAGCTCCCATCTGTCCCGAGGCGTCGGTTCACACCACGGCTGTCTGCACGGTGACTCGGCAAGTCCATCGTTTTTGGACACCACGAGAAACAGGAAGTGAGGAGTTTAGGGAAATGAGCTGCCGTGTGCTGTCAGATGGAACGCTGCGCGGGTTGTGACAAGATGAGTGTGACAAGATGATTTCATGTTATTGTTTTCTGGCACTTAAGGATCGTGTGGCTGGAAAAACCTTCTTCTGATAAGTTATTGAAGAAGAATTCTGTTTGTTATAACTTGGGTCTTATTTTTGAAGAACACTGCTCGCCAGAGTTGACATGCGTAAATAAAAGCAATGACCACGGTTTTGAAGCCTCGAGTTCAGCATTTGGCCGTCGCCATCTTGGTTTTTGGCCGTCTGCCGTCTTGTGTTATTTGTGTGTTGGTTTAAGTGACATGAGAGGGTGGCTAGCGACACCTGAACACTGAGTAAGACATTTTCCCAGCTAACAAAAATGTGACAACTACATTTTAACTGCAGTTTAACGCAGTGGTAGCGACCTGTCAATCACAAGGAAGCCCCGCCCTAAAGCATACCTTGCTTTATGGTCTATTTTTCTCTAAATTGGACCATAATTTACTAAATGAACATCATGCTGTGTTGAAGACTATAAACTAGCAACTGAGAGCATAAACTCATGTTTACTGAAGCACTTTCTCAAAGACTTCAATACAATCTGACTTCTTTTTGCAACCAGCGGAGTCCTTCCCCCTGATGGCCGTTAGAGAGAATGCAAGTTGAAGGCGTTTCAACATTGGCTTCACTTTTCAGAACCGGATGTGGCCGCCGGGTTCATGTCCGTGCCTAAATTGCCATTGCTCTCCAACCCTGAAGAAAAAAGAGAGCAAAGTTCCAATTGTTACGACTGTATTTCGCCATGGTACAGCATGCGTGTTGTTTTCTACTTCCTCGTTCCCCTTGCATTGACTCAGACAACCACCTGTTGTCTGAGTCAATGCATGTCAATGTGTCAATGAGTAAATATGTTTTTGATCAACATGGAACAGTGCACAGATGGCGCGACCACAGACCACGCTTACATAATGATTGAGGACGCTGGCGTGTTTCAATGCAAACGGTCCCGACGTGCAGGAAAAACAAAAAGAGAACGCAGCCACAGTGTTTGCCGACAGCATTGCACAGCAACTGTTGCCCGTTAGACTGAAGTTACACCACAATAGTTATTTTGAGCAGCAACTTCACCCCGTTGTTAAGTAAGTTCACCATTCGTCTTTGTTTTCTCTTCTATGTCTTGCTTCACTTTATTCATTTAAAAACCTCTGAATGCCTCATCGGACTTTGTTTTAGCGATCAAAGATTTCAGAAATAACCTGACGAGTCAAACGTTATAACAACAGGAATGATAAAGACAAGAAGAATACTGGACACAACATTCTGTTTCTTCATTTCTCCACCCTTTTACCCCCATTCCTCACTACTCCCTCTCTCCCTCTCTCTCTAGGTAGTTGTAGCAGAGAGGGTTTGGGCGCTGGCTGACTGATGGATGAGGCTGAGCACGTTGCCATGGTGCTACCTGGTGGGGAATATTCTGCAATGGGAGGCTAAAGCCAGCCGCCTGCCAATGGGAGAAGAGAGGGAAAGAGGAGGGTGGTGGTGGCGGCGTGCATGTGTGTGTGTGTGTGTGTGTGTGTGTGTGTGTGTGTGTTTGTAGGGAGGAGGGGTTGTCTAATTTCACAAATACATACACACACCAGCTCAAACAAAACCTTGCAGGCATGCATCTAAGCAAGTGCACACACATTCTCTCTCTCAAACACACACACACACACACACACACACACACACACACACACACACACACACACACACTTTCCCTTCAGTAGAATTAAATCTCCCCGCTTCCAGAGTTGAATTATTTATGGCTGCCCGTCTCCGGGCCACGCCGTAATAAAGTTACGGCTGAGACTAATTTGCAGTTTGATGAGGTGGGCTTTTAGCAGTGGATCCTGGGCCAACATTAAGTACATATTGTTTTTAAAGATTTGATTACCTTTTTATTGTTATTGTTATTAATGCACTGGGTGCGTGCATGGGGTACGAGGGAGCGCGCCCCTCCTCCTTTCGCTCTCGACGACACAAAAACCTGACCAGAGGAGAGAGACAAAACTGAATAAGCAGTGTGTGGGGAACCATTAGACATATACGGGATGTAATCTGCTCACTTTAAAAATCCAATAAAAGTGGCAGCTCAACACCTTTTATAGCAACCTGGAGGCAATCTGCTTCGAAATACATAAGCCTCAGACGTGAATCAGCTGCGAATTGGACCGGAGCCATCTGCCTGCTCGCACATATACAAACACACCTCCATACAAACACACACAAGCACACCTCCAAACAGGTCTTATAGAAAAGTATCAGGGCTGGTAAGCTGATGTTGGCACTCACATACAGTACATTAAGGATAGGAGTGGGGAGCTTTACCATAATGGGATGAGAGTGTATGGAATAACAAATTTTGATTTGTGATTTACCCGGGATAAACAAAATTCAATTTGACACAATTTTCATAGAAGCCCACTTTTCCCGTTAAAGACGGCACACTGTAGAAACCTGCGGATAATTTGATGGAGTGTTGCTGGGCTGTTAAAAAAGAAGGACTTTCACAAGCTAATAAAGGCTTAAAGCCTGTAAAAAATGTTATGGTGATTAAAACACACAGAGAAAAGTGGGGTTACGCAACACCTCGCGGATGCTCTGTAACACCTCACACTGCTAAACAAGGACGAGACATATGTGCATTGGCCCTCCCCCGGATACATGATAATCCTTTGATTAATGACACCCAGCATATATAATGCTTAATACGAACGGAAGCTGACAAGCCAAACAATTAGGTCAATTAGCGGATGACAACCATGTTGTGTTGGGTTAATTACTGGAATTTTTCTGTGGCGGGACGCATCCATTTGAGGGCCAATGGCACGTAACAGAGCGCACATGCAAATGAGCTCACCTAACTACAACACAGGACACCGCCACGCTGGAATATGTGATCTGTGTTATGGATGAGGCATCAGTATGCTGGCGTGTATGGGTATGCCTTTGCATTTTTTCTTCCAGGGTAATTTATTACCGAGCCATAGGTGCAAAGGTTGGAGTTTCTGGCCTGCGCTGTCCACGCGTGAATATATTGCCCCAAAGTAAATATTTATGGAGAGAAAAAAGGGAGTCGGAGAGATAATTTATGTTTGCATGCATTCTCCGTGGTCGTTTTATTAGTCTCTGGTGTGTAATGCTGCTAGCTGCACCAGGAGGAGAGGTCAGTCTCAGTCTGTCAGGGAGCTGCTGCCATTGGAAGCATATTAATGAATCAATACCAGGACACTTGAGCCGGTCAGAGAAGCTCCTCGGCCCTATCATGTCATCACACTTTCTCTCTCTCTCTCTCTCTCTCTCTCTCTCTACCCCACACACACACAAACAAACACACCACTCCCCCGTGTGTACATCTTAACCACATCTTAACACACACTGCTTTAACGCTGACACACAAACAGAAACGTGACATATTCGTCCTTTTCTCCCTTTTCTGTAAGTTTGGAGAGTTTGGTGTGGCAGCAAAAAAATAAAAAATGGCGGAGGTCATTTCCATATTCACTTAGCAGAATGTTGGCTCTCTCTCCTTTCTGCACTGGAGCGCTTTAATCAAAGCAGGCGGCGCTGCCACCGCTTCTAAATGGCCCTGGAGCGCCTTTGAGACACACTGACACCAGTGTCACGCTGAAAAGGACATGCTTTTTATCCCCTTAAATAGCTTGTTAAAGGGCCCCATTGACTACACAAGCAGGCGACACTTCCATGCGTCCTCGCTCTTGCCTCTATTGTACTACCAAGTGAACGTGTCGACGATACCGGACGAGCGCGGGCTTCAACAATATCCTGTGAATTATTTATTTATTTATTTTCAATAGGCCTAAAAGTGCGTGGCAAATATTTATATTGACACCCGTGAGCGGGTCTTTTATGCCTCGGCTTTGATGCAGAAGTAAATATGAATGAATGGAGGGGAGAAACCTGATTACAAGGATGTGAAATTCAAGGACATTCATTTTCACAGTTTTCTTCTGAGAGTGGCTAGCGCTGACAGTAATGGCACATCCAAACCAGAACACACACAGCCATGCACACTCAAACCTAATCACGCACGAGCATGCGCATGTACCTCCCCCCCAGCACACACATCCCATAAGCACCGCAGCACAGTGTGAAGACTGTCATCCATCAGGAGGTATTGCCTGTCCTCGTTAGAAAGTCCTAATCCACTTGTTTCTGCAGTATATTCTCCTGGTAGTTGCCCTGCATGATACACTCTAATGGGCCCACAGAGCTCACTGCATAGTCTTTCTCTATGTGTGTGTGTGTGTGTGTGTGTGTGTGTGTCTCAGGCAAGAAACATGAGATATACCCACATAGTTATTCTGTCATTTTTCCGCAGAGCTGATTCAGTGTTTTGAACATATAAACGTTCTGTACTCAAAACAAAATTGTCCTACCGCTTGTGTAGTTTGTATACAAGAAATCAATAGGCTTCATTGTTTATTACCAGCAGGACATTTTATAAAGAAAGACTTGTGGCAAGGAACATGAATCAAACTGTGCCTTTGGAATGCCGCTGCCAGGTGAACTTCACAAACAGAAAGCTGAAATTACCTTTTGAAGATTGAATAGTAGCTCAAGTTTATTTAAATGTTACATGTTTCAATGTTCTCCAACTGCAGCAGAATCCCCATTTTTGTGTGTCTTTTCCAAACTGCTAATATTTTTTGAGGTTATTATTAGTATGAAATTGGGCCACACGGTCTTTTTCCTTCTCGTCCATTAAGCGCCCGGGTAACACCCTCATACGTGATGATTTCACTTGTCCATGCAAACCAGAATGAAACGACACAAAATACATCAATATATCTCTGAATCTACACATGTTCCAGATCCACAACTCATGTCAGTGTGCTCGGTCATGTTCTGATGCAATAAGGAGGCAGCAGTCATTTGCTCCATGGTGCAGTGAATCACCACCGTGTGATGCGAGCGCACGGCGAAGACTCCCATTTGGAGGAGAGCGTCAGGGACACAACAGACCGCTGCATCGACTATTGGCTTTACCGTCGCTCTCTGAGCGCGGAGAGGCCTCGCAGTGCTGCTCGATGAAGTGCAGCTGCCTCTTCATCAGCTATGATTGACGTGTGTGTGTGTTGAGAGACATAACAGGGCATGTACAGTGTGCTCTATTACCAATTTGTAATGCTTTCTTCACGCGGCTGCCTGTGTGTGTGTGTTGGTGTTTACCCGTGCGCGTGTGTGTGAGTGGATGTGTGCGTAATTGAGCTGGTGTAAGCGCGGCCCTATCACTCCACTCTCTCTCACTCTCTCTCTGTAGTCTCTCAATTAGGCGGAGAGCGGGCCCATGGGGAGCCATTGTTTGAGCAGCAGCGGAAGACAAACAAGACTGCCACCGCACGCAGGAGCTCCCTGGGCAACACTTGAGACTGCTGCAGACACACACACACACACACACACACACACACACACATGCAGCTCTACCTCTAAACCTTGCGTACATTTACTAACGCATATAGTCGCAAATACAAACATACGCGTACAGTATAGCGTTCACCACCGAATTATGATGCAGATGCACACAAACATACACACACACACACACACACACACACACCTTTGTGTAAGATTCACACATACAAAGCGTAACCCGCATGCACACAAACAAACAGACACGGAGGATTATAGCACAACCCTGCTCTTCTTGGTAAATGGACCAAAACCACAGATCCTAGGGACACACACACACATGTTTACACACAAATTACACCCTGTGGGATAACTTAGCCCCGTTTTTACGACAAAAGGGCCACACAGTGTTAGATGACAATGTGCACACCGGATATTCCCCTTACGTCGGTTTACTCACGCCTCAACAGCAGAGGAGTTCATCTGCAAATGTGTGCTCATTTACGGGAGGAGAGGAGCCACAGAGATGCCCCTTTGGTTTCTTTCCATCTGTCTCCATTTCTCCATCATCCTTTCATCCTTCAATCTTTGGAGAGAGACAGAGGATTTAAAAGTGTTATAGTTATAGGAGCCGTAAAGGGTAAGCATGTGCAGTCTGCGCCTCTGAACTCTCACTCCCGGCTCTTTATATCCATCGGCGGGGAGAGAGACCAAATAGCAAAGACCTTTCTTTTCAGCTCGCAGGTTTCTTTTTGTCCATTTTTCTGCGTTGGAGTTTACTGCGGCACTCTGATTTTGTGATGCCCTTCGTGTTGATTCCAAGGGCGTGTGTAGTGACTTGAAAGCAGCCTCACGCTCATGTTAGCGGCTCTGCTTCGGCGACGAAAGCTAAATAGATCAAAAAGAGTTTCACACCCCCTCAAGTCACAGATGGGCACAGGTACGACTTCATAGAGTGCAAAGATGTACTCCCAGGCTTTCAGTGTCACATGAAAGCACAGTTATATTTATTGTTATGTGGGGATACACTGCACCATTTCTATTGTGTGCATCTCCATCTGTCTTTTCCCAACAAAATAAGGAAATGACTCCCGCGTACACGACATGGCCTCGCAAATGGGAGACGACAGTTATTCAGCCGAACGAGGTGGCAGCCAGCTCTCTCTCCCCCCTAACCTATGCGGCACGCTGTAAAATAGCAAGCGAGAGAACAACAAGAGAAATAAATGACTTTCTGGACAAAGGCAGCGGCAAAGCAGAAAGCATTTCTCCTGAGGCTACGAGCGAGAACGAGAACGAGAGAGAGATGGAGAGATGGAGGAGGAGAGGGAGGGGGGATACATCACCTTGTGCAGCGCTCCATATCATTTGCATGGTTTATACTCTCCGAGGCCCCCGACATGCAAATGACTCATAAAGTAGAAATAGAGAGACTTTGGAGCCGGTGTCAGGAGTGAATATATATATGATTGCCAGGCGGGCCCGGTGTCCTAAATCATTTTCAATTAGATGACACTTTCAATATCGAGCCGCTGATTTAGAGATATTAAAACTTCTTCTGCCTCATCCTCTACGGAGTTGAAAGCAAGCGAGCTTATCTGCCGCTCCACTCCACCCCTCCCCTCTCCTTCCTCTTCCTCTTTTCACGTTTTTTCTCATCTTCCTCCTCTTAAAAGGTAAATGTCGGAAAGTTCTTTCAGAGGTGCGAGCCCCACCCCCCCACCTCCCTGCATGCAAAATGAGGGCAATTTGCAATTCATTTTAAATTTACCATGTCATTGTCTGGGTGGGCATATGCAGCACTGAAACAAATGGGAAGATTTTGCCATTTGTGAGCGATTGTCTTTTGTCACAATTAGAATAGGGGGCGTGTAAGTCAAGGTGGCATCCATTTACCGAAGGTAGGGGGAAAATAATACGCTTCAGAGTTACGATGACATTCCACCGGCTTGCGTTTGCATTATTAAGTACGGAGAAGTTAACACTTCCCAGGAAGCAGCTGGAACTTCCAATGCTTTCATCCTTGGAAACAACCTTTTGGTTTGTGTGCTCCGTATCTGAAACGCTCATCGCCAAGACAGGCATCGATCCCGAGTCTCTTTAAATAGCCCTCCCTCATTCGCATTCCGCTCATGCGGCCCTCTCGACCTTTCTCGCTCATTGTGCCCGCGCTTAACGACTCCGCCGCTTCTGCGTTTCAAGCCTCGGTGTGAAAGGCACCTACGTTTAACCAAGTGCCTCAACGCACTCCCGCTGCATCCCAACCTTTCTTTCCGGGGGGCGATAAAGCTGACTGGAATTGACAGAGTGGGCTTCAAAATCGAAGGAAGCCTTCGCTGCGCCGCGCCGCGCCGCCACCTTATCTCGGCGACACTGCACCGAACACTCGGCGACCTCAACCCATTCGGAAGCAATAAAATCGATATCTTAATGGACGTGCAATCACAGGGTGTCCCACGGTGATACAACCAAATGGCAGCCCCGCCCTTCGTCGTTACAGTCAACCCTCTCGCATTTTGCCTAACTTATGTCTACCCTCCCCTCTCCTCACCCTGAGCCACCTCCACCTCCTCCACCTCCAGGCTTTCAGGGACAATAAAACCAAAGGCTTCGATGGACATCTTCCATTTCTACACTTGCCTCAAAATGCTTCCCTTCACCTCATCTTCCTTTTCCTCCTCTCATCCCATCGCTACCTGCCACTTCTCTATCTCCCTCTTCATCCCGGCACTCTCCATTCTCCTCCTCCTCCTCCTCCTCCTATCTCTTGTACCCCACCTCCTCGATCAGCCCCCCCTCCCCTCCCTTTTCTTTCTCCCGTGCTCTCCTGTGTGATGGTGTGCGGGGCAGGTCTTGCTGACAGGCCTGGGCCGGGCCGATAACGCCGGGAGCTGAACAATGGGGGGGATATTGTAAAGCTTAATGGAAAGGAGCTGGAGGTGGAAGGGGTTCAGAGACATAAATCAGCGGGCCTGGCACTGATGGGGCTTTTCAACAGCAATAAGGGAGGCAATACCTCTCAGAGCTCCATGGCGGAGGATGGGAGAGAGGGGGACCCGCCTACTCCTCCCCTTGTCTCCGACTGACAGAAGACACATATGCAATGACCTGACAGCCTTATAAAAAACACATTTTCATGCATGCACAAACAGTCTCTCACGGAAACATACCCATGGGCATCCAGTGCAAAATGCTTGCATGTGTAAACATCTCCCGGACTAACAATCCAGAAGCACTTTCTGAAGGGCTGCGTCAATCTGTGTGGGGATGGATGGAGGCGGGGTGAGGAGGAGGGGAGGGGAGGGGGCGTCCATAATACATTGAGAGTGATAACCAGTGGGGATGGATGAGTCACATTCTACCTTTATGGTGTTCTGCAATTCACTGTGTAAAGATAATGGACGGAGCCACTTAGTAATCAGAGGTAGAATTAAAGAGCTTCTCTCATCTCCATTCTGACTACAAAGCCTTTCTTATTCCATCACTTCTTATTCCTTTTTTTTAAAGCTGCCATCATTTCTAATTATCTAGAAATAAATGAATTGCTTCTGGATTTGAAAGAAAAGGTGCTGTGTGTGCGGTTTTATCCAGCCAAATTGTGAGCGAGGGCATCTACAGTACGCAGAGCGACGAGGATAAAAGGTTTCTTTTAGCTGGCTGTCGACGGAGGGCTGCAAAAAGGATATACACTGCAGTTCCAACATTTGACAAACATACAGGACTTATGGTATAATGGTGTTTTTATTGTAGATTGGACCAATCTGTTGTTTCTATGGATCATTCTTATTTCGTGCCCCAGCTGACATTTTAGCGATGTCTCCGTGTTCCCAGATCTCACTCCCTCCTGATTAAAATAACATTATTCTCAACAAGTCAATTGCTGAGTAAAATGAGGGATAAAATAACTATTAAGAAGTTAATTAATTTTATATGCAGTCTGCAAGAGGAAAAGGAAAAGGTTTGGATAAAGGAGTGAAGAGCGAGTGAAGAGCCAGTGAAGAGCGGCCTCCAGCTGAACGTCTGGATGGACTTTCGATTAAACTACGATGGTCTTCAGGTAACGTAAAACCCTGAAAGAATCTCGTGAGAGATGGTGATTGGTTTGACCCTTCTGGGCTACTGTTGCAACAACGACCGTGTGAATTAAAACACTACTATTATTTGTTTCAGTGGATTATATATTGATGAAAACATAGTTATGAATATTATGAATTAATGTTACATTCCATTTCTGCTTAAAGATCCGCCTAAATGCTAAACACTGGCCCTTTAATCCTTGAAATAACAAATAAAAAATGTGTTTGATCCAGTTTTTTAAATTCTCAAGTCTGTAAATTCATGGCTTGCGGAGAATACATAAATAACAGAGGGACTTGACCCTGGCACTGTAGAAAAGACTGTATGAAAGAAAAGCTAATGTTTAATATTACTAAATCCTTATCATTGTCTGTTTCTGGACATGTGAGGGCAAAGTGTGAACCGGATGTTGCTCTGTGTGAGGAAACAAATCAACGGAAACAAACTTTGGACAGTGGAAGACGGATTCACAGACACTCTTCTCTTTATCTCACCTCGGATCTTACATTATAAAATGAGTGTCACGGGACCTCTCTGGGCATTCATCACTGTAATTGGCTACATAACAGCAGCGGCCGGTCTGAAACTCAGTCTACAGCAGTCAGTTTTGTTTAAGGAGTGAGGAAGAGAGGGAGACGGAGGGAAGGAAAGAGAGAGAGAGGGAGTGATTAGACATCCTTCATAGGTCTTAAATCTTCATTAATCATTGCCCCTCTATTCATATCCCCGACTCTGACAGAGATTAGGGCTCGGTATAATAGAGGAAGTGGGAAAGACAGAAAGAGGGAGAAAAAAGAGCAAAGGAAAAGCGGGAGATCACAGATTTGTTAAAAATAATAAGCCATACGGAGCCGTGTGGAGAGGCCCTGGCGAGATGGGAATTGCTGATTGAATTAAAGGCTCATTAATCAGCCCTTGACCATGACTCCCCTCGTTCCTCTTGTTCGGCTCATGCCACTGACTTCCCCCCCAGTTTTTTCTCTCTCTCTCTCTCTCTCTCTCTCTCTCTCTCTCTCTCTCTCTCTCTCTCATTTTTCTACCTCTCTCTTGCAAAAGAGAAGGGATCTCCCGCTGGAGGGTCAGGGTTAAGACTCAGCAGGAGTAGGGAGGGTGCCGGGAGAAAACCTGGCAACCTTGCTCCCGTGATTAGCCTGGAAAAATAGCAACCTGGCCTCCCACCTCCTCGAGTGCAGGCTCCCGGTGAAGTGGATGCCAGTTTGGCAACACCAAAAAATCCATCACTCTCTCTCTCTTTAAAAAAAAAAAATCCAAACCCAGCTCTTGGTGGTGGCCTGCCACGTTTCCGCTGTGATTTGGCTGCAGATCTGGCAGCAGCGTCGGTGATCTGTTGGGCTGACAGAGGAGCGAGGAGTGAATGAGCGATGGCCGCACTGCCGGCATGAGTAGGCAACACTGGTGATGGAGTGGTTTTCAGAGATTGTTTCATAACGGTGCTGCTTATGATGAGGTCATAGGAAACCTATGCGCATTACATCACGGATGCCACCGTCGAGGGGAATCCCACCCTCCCCGGTTCACTTTAATGGAGAAAAATGTGTT
The DNA here is from genome assembly GCF_910589615.1 of Taurulus bubalis. Taxonomy (NCBI): domain Eukaryota; kingdom Metazoa; phylum Chordata; class Actinopteri; order Perciformes; family Cottidae; genus Taurulus; species Taurulus bubalis. The sequence goes on along the minus strand of NC_136594.1, from coordinate 22,732,358 downwards.
TTCCCCTCATCACAAAAACCAATCAATTAGTCAGTCAGATGATCAATCAATCAGTAAATCCATCAGTTGGTCTGAAGGAAGATGATCCCTGCTCCCGCTCTATACGGATCATGCATTATGGATGCTGTGCGTCCTCTGATGCTCTTAGCGGAGAAAAAGCATCATGTCCTCATTATGCCTCAATCAATTAGCCAGTCAGACAATCAATCAGCGGCAATCCATCAATCAGTATGTGGTGTGTTTACAGTATGGGATGCACTCTACAGTAACTGGCCTGGTGACATCTTCCTGTGTGTTTTATAGTGATCCTATCCGCATGTAAATCTCATTAATAACCTTTACATATACGCAGTAATACCACAATGTGAAAAGTCTAATTATAAGTAATTCCAAACAACTTAAGGCAATAAATGTGGTACTTATTTGTCCACCCGATGTGCTTAAAAACACATTTTAGTACTACAGGCAAAATATGCTAATTCTATCTAAAGTTAATAAATACATTATGCGGGCAGAATGGGCCCTATCGTTGATGTGTAAGCAGCATTTTAGCAACTACACTTCTATTTTGTGGTAGTTTAATTTGAACCAAGGCAATGTATCACATTTTACAAGATGAGCGTACGTTTTTTGCTGACTGTCTGCATGCTGTTTGGTGCAGAACAGGTAGTGTACCGGGGGTTTATCGGGGTTTTAGTACCCCCCCAAAGCTGTACCCCGACAGTCCAGTAGCTGCATGGCCGTGCTGCACAAGCTGAGAATAAAGGAAGGAACAGTTAGAAATAAAAAAGAATATGAGAATAAATGTCACAGTGGAAACCTTTACAACAAATCCCACTGCCGAATATAAAAATCCTCTCCATTATCGTCAGCTTGGCTGTGGCTGTCCAAAAAAGGAGACTTTCTGCACCTCGCCCTGTGAGGTCCTCCCTCAGGATCACCGGATAAATTGAACAAGAGTCCTTGACACATCTGACAGCATCCTTTTCACTCCTCGGCATGCCCTATATCCCTCGCTCGCCCCGCCGTCGCCTCCTCCCTCCATCCGCCACAGAGCTGAGAGGGTGAGGGGGGGAGTAATGGGATCCGTGGGTTACCTGACCCCCCACATATGAAAACTGGCCGACGCACAAAGCAATATGGGAGCGGCCACTTAAAAAGGAAATGAAGTGAAGGTGGAGGAATAGAATAGGAAAGGAGGGAGAGCTGGAGAAAATCAGGGGAGGATGATGAGAGAGAGAGAGAGAGAGAGAGAGAGAGAGAGAAAGAAAAAAAACAAGCACCCAGCCATGTGTGAAAGACATAATTGAAAATGTCAAAAGATGTAAGGAATGACAGCAATGAACTGGCTGAGCATGGCAGTGCAGTCTGTCAGTGAGCTACTACCTCCATCCTGAATACATTCTGCCTCTCTCCCTCTCCTCACCTACACACAGTGCATTCTGCCTGTGTGGCACACACACACACACACACACACACACACACTTCAATAATTTGCGATGTTCCCCTTCCCTCATTTGACTCCATCCATCTGCTTTTTGTCGCCGTGTGACTTAACCTCTCTCTGGCGGGTTTCCCGGGCCGAGCGTGTGGGCGTGCAGCGGCTCACGTGCGGCGAGCGGCTCTCTCATGTGTGCATGTGACCATATGCATATAGATGGCTTTGAAAGGGAAATGTGATGCCAGATCAGCACTTGACCCTGGTGTCAGCTGTGCCGCTTATCCTCACTTCTGCACTTTGTTCTTTCCTCCACGAGTTCTCTTCATCTATTTCATCTCTGAAGATGAAGACGAGATTCGTCACCCACGTTGGCCGTAGATGATGAGTGGAACGCGCGGCTTGTAATTCAGCGCATCTTCCTGCTGCCAGGTATGTTCTATCTTACAATAGAGCAGGTTGGGGGGGATCTTTGAAGGCGTAACACACAGTATGGTTCATTAAAATACACTACATCATCATAGCAATGTATAACATGCAATAATCAGGAGTCAAAACTTTCTTTATCAATCATTCACAAAAATATTGCATTTCTGTAGAGAGGAAAATATAAAAAAATCCAACAAAATTTGATTTGGAATTGTATCATCATCATTAAAGGTAAATCAAATATGCTCATAAACAGTGTTTCCTATTTGTGAAGATGAAAAGAACATAATTCAGGTGGCTCTTATTTTCTGTTAGAAATGATCAGTATATAAAAGTCATATTTTTAGGAGACGGGGTTGGTACATTCCAGGTTTGAAAAGTGCATTGAACTTGCATTCTCCCTACTGGCCATCAGGGGGCGACTCCTCTGGTTGCAAAAATAATTCTGAGTCTATGAGAAAAGTATGGTCCCATTTACAGATAAAAAGACCATAAAGCAGGGTATACTTTAGGGCGGGGCTACCTTGTGATTGACAGGTTACTGTCTGGGCGTTGTCTGTGTTTTTTTTCTTACAACTTTAACCTTTTAGTTCATGAAAACACACACAACAGTCAGATTTTGGCCGCATAAAAATGTCTTATTAAGCGTTCGGTATTAATCCCTCCATCACTTCCGGGAGCAATAAACCAAGATGGCGACGACCAAAATGTCGAACTTGAGCTTAAAAAGGTCAGTCCACAACCCAATGGGTCCACTTCTTACATACAGTTTTTGTGCTGAATTTAGTTTGTCAATACATAAATACAGATGATTGCATGGTTTTAATGTAAATGTTGTGGATGTAACAATAGGACAACAAATGGGCAAAAGTCTATCCAGTCTGACTTCACTGCTGGTGTATCATCCCCCTTGAGGGGAAAATTGGCAATGAATTCGCAACTTCAAGTATTTGCCGCCTTCATTTTTACGACGATAAAGAGGTGTGACCATCTGATGGGGAATATGTATTTCCTAAAGTCATCAAGTCAAAACCATTCCACGATTATCCCTTCTCATTAATATCCGCACTGATTCTATCTGGAAGGAGCTAATTTTCCTCGGAAGAAAAAAAAAACATTTACTCAGCGTCATTAATTAAGGAGAAAGAGGGGGCGGTCTGGTTTTATGGAGATGAGAGGATGTCGTTTGCATAGCTTGATGACACAGGTGGAACTCACTACATATACAGATACATATACAGGCTTTCTGCACATTCATGAATATTCATCTCTTCAGAGTGCCACCAACGCAGCGCATCACAAATAGATGTGCAGGCCAGAAAATGATCTTATCAGAAAATCCACGGGCGACATGCAGCATTCAGCTGCAGTCTCCCACCGTGGAGAATCTGCTCACTGATTTTAAGTTCATTGAGTTCAGAGTCTCGGTGTAAGCTGGTTTACACAGCCGTTTGATAAGAGCGCCCCACAATATCATGTAAGTCTCGTGTGAAAGATACCAGGACCCCCTGCTGCTGTAAATGGACTCTGAAAGACTTACTGCACAACAACATACTGTAGCCCGCCCTGAAAGGGAAGAGGCAAAATGTCACTGTGGCTTAGAGACGGAGACGGACTGAATCCTGCAGCGATGTCGAAGGTGAGCGAAGGAGCGGCGTTTCTCTTTGTTGCCCGTTGGAATCAGTTGTACTAATACTGTAATTCTGCCCTCCCAAAAGAGAGGGAAGGAGAAAGGTGGGAGGGAGCCAGTGCAGGAGGGAGAGGAGAGGAGGGTGGAGATGGAAAAAAATGGCTGCAGGGTCTAGGGAGTTTATTTAAGACTCAAATTAAACATCTAGAGAAAAGGCGGCAACAAAAATTAAACCTTTAATGACAAATGATTACCCCCATGTTAGCAACTCACAAAAGACACAGATGGAGGGGGGCTTGGGAGACCTTATACACGTGTGTGTGTGTGTGTGTGTGTGTGTGTGTGTGTGTGTGTGTGTGTGTGTGTGTGTGTGTGTGTTCATGGGAGATAACGTAGTCTGATCAGCTTTATTGCTCGTATGCCTCACCATTAACCTGAAACAAAAAACATATGTAATAGTGATAAATCTTTAAAGTGATCTGCCATGAGCCTTTTGTGTTCTTATCATCTCCGCCAGGAGGATCATGCGATCGATCGTGTGCGTGCGTGACCTCAGTCCACGGCTAATTTCACATACTGCTGTAGCAAACTGCAGAATATTTTGGGAGGCCAGTTATGGCGTGCATGCTCAAGGACCTCTCGTGGTTGCGGTGAGTCACACTTTCTCAAAACACTTTTTATTGCTGGTTTTATACCTCCACCTCACTCACTACTCTTAACCGGCCACTAGGGGCCGCTAGTGATAACACAGCTGAGTGCATCGCCGACCCCCGGCTGCTACTCTGCACCCACAGTGGGGTGAGAACAGTTTGCTAACTTTGATTGTAGTATTGTGAGTTCGGCTAACAGCTAACGTAACTATTACACTCACTGCTGAGTACATTGCAGCCACTCACTTTGTTTTCGGTAAGATCATATGGCGTGTCTTATACAACGACTTGAGCACGTTGCCTGCATACATCACCGCTTGTTTTGTAATGAAGAGTGTTATACAGACAGGGTGTGAGCCAATTGTAGGGTTTATTCATTCAGTCTCACACTGCAGCTGTGGTCTTTGCAGACACACCTGACAAAGATATGCTCCCTACTGAGTGCACCTTTCTTCCAGGAGTATGAATGTTCAAAACATAGACTGTACTGGTACACAGCCTACAGTTTAGTCAAAGTATGATGTTATTTTTTACTATGGAAGCAACCATAATCATAATAATGACAAAAAACCTTGACAAACCGAATAAATCGGACATTTTATTCGAACATTGTTTGTCTTTGGTTATTCCTCAACAGGTATAAACTGGAATACACTGCAGAAAAGCTTAGATCTGTGCCTGCTGTGCACACACTGTGTGTTTGTCAAGAATATATGCATGTGTGCTGGCAAGCGTGTCCACACACACACGTGCCTGTTGGCAGAGCTGTGTCGACTTCAGCTGCATCCAAACAACCTGTAAGTGCCTCAACGCACAGCACAGTGGGAAATGAGCTGGCCAGCCAGCGGGAAAGAGTGCCGACACAGCAAAACAATGCGGCGACCGGGGACAGGCGGTAATGGGATAAGTGGCGGCTTGCAAATGTGTCAACTGGAGTGTGAACGGCATGTTAGGTATGCAAATGAGGAGGAGAACCTATTGGCTCGGCGTGCAGGGGCCATCTATCCGTCAGCGATGGTCTGTGGTGGTCGCAGCCAGTTTATGCGATAAAGTAGAGTTTATGTGTTATTGATTCCAACCTAAGGAAATTTCCTGCTTTCTGAATGCAATCTCCAGCCCAGGCGAATGTTTTCAGAACATTTTGCAGCATTAATTCCATAGGCCATAAAACACTAGTGTCGACTTAATTTAGAATGAACATATCAATTAAATAATATTTGGCAGTTTGTCATGCAATATGCAAAACTGGACATGCACTATATGTTGATATATATCTCTGACCACCTAAATCAGGGCATCCTCAGTGTGTTTCGGGTGAATGTGCACCTCTGTTTGCAGCTACACCTTCGAATGGAGTGCAGCGGGTAAATGAGAAGTGAGAGGTCTTTAACATCACCTACACAGCCTCACAACCTGAGGACACGTTATTCTTACACAATGTTCCACCTGTCAGCCTTCTTTGGCACTGGAGTTTGCAGATTTGGGCAACAATCAGTGCAACTTCTATCCCTGGTCATCATTTTATTTCCACTCAAACGAAATGAGAGATGTGGGCGGCAGTTCGGAGGTCAGGAGCCAAGCTATCCTCGGTTTGCCCGGCACAGCTATTTCTGGCATAGTGCGACATGGTAGCATATCAGAATGCCTATAGTTGCTGTGTGAAGCGGCTGGTCGGTATCACAGAACAGATAACTCCCCCCCGCCCTCGTCTTCCAGGAGCCTTATCTTTTATGACTTAGCGCCCTCACAGCCAGAGAGTTTGTTTTTCCTCTTTCTACATAAACAGATGAGAAAAGGCCGCTGGCGGTCTTAAATGTGCAGAGGAGGGGCAGACATAAATGAATGCAGAGGCAGAAACAAAGGCAAAAGAAAAGTGACCCACTTGCGTCCAATATACAAGCTGCACGCCCAGAGCTCCTTTGAAGAAAAGTCAGGAGCCCTTAAGGTTCAGAGGGGAGAAAAACATGATTTCAGTTCTTTTGCATTTTTCTTTGTCCTTCCAGTCCTCCCTCCTCCCCCTCCTCCTCCTCCTCCCTCTTTTTCTAATTTTCCTGAGGACGGAGGTTGCTGCCTGCCTGGCACATGACATTGATTTCCATCAGCACTTGGAAATAACCTCGGAGCCGTTGCCAGGGCAACCCGCATCTACCTTTTTGCATATTGCCGCTGAGTTTTTCCTTTTTTTTCTTTTCTTCATTCTTTCTACCGTCTCTCTTTTTTCCATTTGCGTTGGCTCGCAGAGCGACGGGATGACAAATGCTCTCAGGTAGAGAGGCGATGGCAGAGGATGGAGAGAGGGGAGGAGGGAAGGAGGAGAGAAGGAGGAGGGGAGGGAGTGATGGAAGAGGAGGAGAGAGCAGCGGTCGGGTGGGTGGTGAGTTGAGGTGGGGGTTGCACAGAGAGATGGATGGCTGTGCCAGGCAGGAGCGGGCAGGGCCGTGGAAACTCAGGCACGTAGTCTGTGTGTGTGTGTGTGTGTGTGTGTGTGTGTGTATGTGTGTGTGTGTGTGTGTGTGTGTGTGTGTGTGTGTTGTGGGGGAGGGTTATTGATGTCACCCCGTTGGGGGCCGGAGGGGGGGCAATAAAATGCCAAAGCACCACCATCGATGGACTCCTGCCTCCTAGTTAACTAAGGACAGACCCTGAGATTGAGAGAGAGAGAGAGAGAGAGAGAGAGAGAGAGAGAGAGAGAGAGATAGCAAGAGCGAGAGAGAGAGAGAGAGAGAGAGAGAGAGAGAGAGAGAGAGAAAACGAGAGGAGATGGAGGTGCAGTAAGAGACGCTTCTCTCTTTCTAACTTCAACCGTCGCCCGTTCACACGTCGCTCTGTGCTGCTGCAGGCCGATGCCGGCTCACCATGTCAGCCTGTGTCAGCCATTGAGTTACCTTCATGACACACCACGTGTGCATGAGTGTGATGAGTCTGTTTATGTGCATTTGCAGTGGTGTGTGTGTGTGTGTGTGTGTGTGTGTGTGTGTGTGTGTGTGTGTGTGTGTGTGTGTGTGTGTGTGTGTGTGTGTGTGGTTTGTGTGGGTGTCACAAGTGGTCTTCTTGCTTTGGTCGCTTACAGCTCAGTGGCGTAGCGGAGGCATCCTTGTTATTGTGTGGGTCTCTGCAAATGTGTATGTGCACAGGAGCATGGGCCGTGTGAACGTGTGCAGGGGGTGGGGGGGCTATCGATTCGCCCGAGTGCGTCATGATACATTTTGATGCACAGAGAGAGAGAGAGAGAGAGAGGGAGGGAGGGGCCAGGCTGCCCACGGCGTTCCTTCACCAACATTTGCCTCGTGGTTTCTCTTCCCCTTCCCTGTATCAACACACCAGTCAAAGTGCAGCCAGGGAGAAAATTAATTTCTTATTACCTGATTATATTATTAGGTTTCGCTTGGAGTGTCACTTGAATATTCCACATCAGCATAAGCGGAGCAGGGCATAAGCGGGGCGCACTTGTAAAGCACACAGGCCACGGGGTGAGCGGGGCAGGCCGGCGGCGTGAGCCTGAATCGGGGGGCTGAAATCGTCTGAGACGGGCCTCCCCGTCTCGAGGAATAAAGACTGGCGCTGGCAATATGCTGGCAGAAAGCAATTTGCTCAAGGGATATTCTCACACACACACACCAAAGCATTGCAATGCCCGGCCATTCGATTCACAACGGGTTTGGGAGTTGCACTCGGGTAAAGCACTCACCTGCACACACACACATTTTCTGTCTCGCTCTCACTCACACTTACAAGACGGGGGATTTTATTTATTTATTTTCAAATAAGCACAAGCTCACTGCATTCACCCGGCCAGCCCTGAGATGTGGCTCTCATTCCCCCCTCTGCTCCAACACACTGAGGATTTAAGACGTGGCCGACGCCTGAATGCACCCTGCAAAACCCCCTCCCCACATCTCTCAAACTGATAGAGGCCATCAGATGAAGAAAATGAAGAAAGAAAGAAAAAGCAATGCCACCGAGGGTATATACAGAGTACAAACATAAATAAAGAAGGAAAAGACATCCCAAGTGTAAATCAATCTCAGGTTATATATCAGAAGCTCAGAATGTCCTGATACGTCTACAGTACAGTAAACAAAATTGATCATTACAAAATTCATGAGGTCCAGAAATCCTAACTTGGGTTTCTTTCCTCCTTGAGGGCAATGTTATTATTTTTGTCCCCTCTACTATCCCTGCAACAAATCTACGCACTCAGTGGCTAAGACCCGAGAAAAGGGCAAATTTGCATACCTTCCATAAGGAAGCAAATCTGATCATATAAATGTAAATATGGTGAGCTTACGTTATATATTTTCCTGAGAAAACAGAATTGATAACAGGAGTGAGCAGCGGGCGGAGGAGGCGAGGTGGATGGAGTGGAGAGGGCTCCAAGGGGGCTCGTGGATCAGTCTATGCATTAATGTCAGGGCCCGACAATGGGAAATTAACTTTTTTTCTCTTTCTTTCTTTTCTTGTGTTATGCCCATGCTGGCACCGGCTTTAATGTGTTACTGCTGCAGACAAACAGCAGGAGGCAGTGGTGCAGCGTCAGCAGCACAGAGGCAAACACATGCTTCTTCTGCTCACTGTCTGCTCCCATCTGCTGCCCGCCAGTACTTTTAATGATTTGTCGTTTCACAGTTTCTCCTCAATTTCTTAAACATGGTCGCAGACGTCGAGTGCATTCGCATTCTAACTCTGACACAGTAAGATATCTACTGTGGCATTACAGATCCCCACTGTAGGGCTTGTCCCTGACTCACAATGCTTGTACAGACCCTAATACAGGATGCAAAATAGGAAACGCAATAACACATGTAGAGGAAAATAAACTAAACACATTAATATAAATTGCAAAATGGACACAGCCTGCATCACCTCACTGGCCGTTCAAAATGTTCTTCTGTATCTGATCACGGCAATCCAGTCGACATTTGACCTCTTAGGTCACGTCATGTCTCCAGTGTGACGTCTTCACAGGCAGGAAGTCAAAGACTTACATGTTATCAGTTCCTTTCATGCAACTATCAGGGTTACTTACTACTTGTACTTCAGGAAGTGAGCAGTGGATTTGAGCGTATACACACAGCGCTGAGAAAAGAAACACACACGTTTTGTTGTTTTCCAGAAGCTCATGATATAGATAGAAAGCTATAGCGCTGCACTTTTTCTCCTGTAGATGTACATGAATGAACGTCCTTGTCTAGTTTGACGTAAAAGTGTTTGACTGCCTCGCTTTCGGCTAATGCACTGCATGCATTTGGCTGCGAGGCACACGGGCTTACAGAGATAAAAAAGAGATAAAAGTTTGAGAAGATACAAGACAAGCGTTCTATTAGCCCACTCCGGGAGGCGATGCTCTCCCGTACGGAGAAAAATGAAAGGACAGCCTCTCTGGCTGTGCGCGCACTGCAGGTTTAAATCAGATTATTTCCCACCACCTATCGTGACTGAATTTGATCTTTTTCCTTTCTGTCAAAACAAACACTCAATCATGCTTTTCCCCCCACGTTTTGACGTGCAACGAATACACCGGACACATGCCACACAACCGTACAAGAGAAACAGAAGAATAACACAAATCAGGTTTCGAGGGAGCGGTTTAATTCTTCCTCAGAGCGGAGGAACGAAATGTGATTCACATTATCATGACCTCTGAGGGGAGGGTTCCATCGCAGTGTGGCTGCGAGGATGCCAACTCGGTCAATGGTGCATGAAACTGCCTTCTTTTATTGGCATGGCATTCAATCAGTTCCTCTTGGGTATATGTCCTTGGCTTGGCGGAGTGGGCCACCCATTACAGCGCTCCCCTGCACCTGCCCACGTCTCGCTGTACGCAATCCCTTTTAATGCCTCCCCCCCGCACCTCGCTTCCAACCCTGCATAAACACAATCAGCCCTGTCAAGGAAGGTAGAACCACTTCCTCTCTTCCTCTATTGTTTCTGATTGATTATGCAGAGCGACCATCTCGCTCCGTCCTCCCGGGTCCCGCCCCACGACTTCCACTGGAGTTGGCTCGGCGCCAAGATACCTACCCTCTCGCCCCCATCCTTCCTATTGCTTAACCTCTGACCTGTACATGGCCCTCGTCCACCTCTGCCACCCTCGACCAGAAAAAAAGACAGAATAGAAGAAAAGCTTTCGAAATTCCTCCAATTCACGGGAGAAAACACACGTTAAAAAAATATATATATATTTGTACTTCTACCAAGGCAGAAAATGAGGTGTAAACTTTTCAGAGAAGCAACCTATTTCACTGAGGAGGTGAAAATGTATTGGGGAAGCAACATTTCTACCGTCCCCCGGGCCCCACATGGGAGCAGCCTATCTGCCAAGGAGTAAAAGATGGCCAGTCGAGAACCCATTCCACATTTTATTACTCAGAAACAGCGGTTGCAGTGTTTTCCTCAGCAGCCTGGCAGCGGTGGGTCTCAGAGCAACTGCCTTGGCATGCCGAAGCACCTTGATGGCTGATGAGAAGTGTGTGTGTGTGTGTGTATGTGTGTGTGGGGGGTGTATATATTTCATTGTCAATTGCCGCGGTTATCATGCAACGCACATTCACTCACGCTCCGCATCAGTGTGAGCTTTAACTGATGTGCCACTGAGTCAGCCTCATTAAACCCCGAAGCAGTCCCCGGGCAGCCCTTTTGTCTTCGCTATTTGTTCCCCTCAGCAGCACTAAACAGCAACATTCACTCCAGCTAAACAACCGCTGCCTCCCCAGAGGTGCGCCTTCTCTTCTGCCACTCCGCCGGTGACTTTAATGAAATATGCAGCTGTCTTTTAATCAAAACAAGCCTAATTTGCATATGGACAGGAAGGGGCGCCAACCAGGCAGACGAGCACTCCTGATGTCAGAGCGGCAGGAAGGAGATGGAGAGGTGGCGGAGGAGGCGGATGCTGGGCGGATGGGGGCGAGGAGGAGGGAACGGTGGAGTAGGAGGGGCGGAAACATGTCTGCAAACAAGCAAAATCCAAATTAAGCATGAGAGCAGATGGATGTTTTGCATTAGCATATCAACAACAAACTGGCGCCTATGCTCGGGTCCAGAAGAGAGAGCCGGCAGGGCTCAAGGGTAAACCGGGTAGAGGATTAGAGAGCACTGGTGGTCCGTGTGTGTATACACATATTTGCATTTGTGTAAATAAGTAAAAAAAAAAAAAAAGGTACTTATTATCCCAGAGGGAACGGGACGACACGGGACACAATCGTGGACATGCACAGCTTTAATAAACGCATTAACGAATGGTGGTTAATTCACAAATTACCTTGCCGTCGATTACTGTGCAGCGAGGCGGGGAGTGTGTGAGCTGGGCAACGGGTAGCGGTCTTTTGTTTTGGGTTTCGCTGCTGAGGAATAGGCAGACATGAGTTGTGTGTGTGTGTGTGTGTGTGTGTGTGTTTTAGGACTGAGAGAAGCGAGACCACTAGCCACTGGTGCCACACCAGTACAGACAGGCGTTGGCTCGCTCCACGATAGGCTCGCCAGCCAGATGGCGAACCGGCCGACGGGAAGTCTCTCTGGTTGGCTTTGCCGGCTGTCTGGCTGGCCCGGTGGCTCATTGGCTGTCTGGACGGAGGAACTCTGCCTGGTAACGACGGAGCCAGTGAAGGAACAAGGAAAGCAGTGTGTTTCAACACTGTGAGGCTTCGTCTCTCTCTCTCTTTTCTTAAAACCTGATTCTGATCTTTCCTTTTGCATTTGGGGGTTAATGTATACACAGACAAATAGGAGGAATAATCCCTTTTTAGTCCCACAGTGGGGAAATGTATTCTCTGTATTTTGACCCATCCGTATTTCAGGGAGCCGTGGGCTGCCCCCAGTGAAGCACCCGGGGAGCAATTTTGGGGATAAGTGTCTTGCTCAGGGACACTTCGACATGCGAACTATGGGGAGACTGGGGATCGAGCCGGCTACCTTGTGGTTGCAGGACGACCACTCATCCACCATGAGCTACAGCCGCCCCGTCATACTGTAGCATGCATTGTATTCCACTGGCTTTATTCCTACAAACGCAAGGTGAATCACTGTTTCCATGCCAGCAGACACTGGTAACGTGCCGCCGTGGAGCAATATGGTGCAGGGTGATGTGCAGTGATATACGAGGCGGTATGATCCAGCTGAGACACATAATGTACCTGCTGTTAGATCTGGCATGCATTTCTATATTTCTGATGCAGCTCTGTGGTGGAGGGAAGAGGCGAGCCGCCCTTTACGTCCTGAGGTTTAATCAGTACAGAGTTACAGTTGTTTTCATCCCATTGAAATAGCTATAGCCCCTGTGAATTATTATCAAGATCAACTGGCAGAAACAAACACACACACACACACACACAAACCATGCCAATCTCCAACTTCCCCGCCAACGCAGATGCATCATCACAGAGCCCAGCCAGCCACCTGCAGACAGACGGCTCGCCATCTGAGAGAAAGGGATGAAAGACATTTTACCTCGCCGTTTGAAAGCTCGTCAGATCCACCTCGCTTGAGCTGATACAACGTTGAATCTCGCCGTGTAGCTGGGAGTTGATGTTGATGAATGGCTAATTGATTCTGACCCCCCGTGTTTCGCAGTGTGCTGCTACATGCTGCGCGTAGTTGCATCTGCCAATAGTTGGGAATGCTGCTAAACATGTTTAAAGACAAGCCCGGGGAGGTTTCTCTCTTCTGTTCTTGTTGTGACTTCTATATTTGTTAAAAATGAAAGGCTTTGATGAGTCAAAAGCTCTCACAGTCAGCCATCCCTTTAACTACTGTTGTTCAGAGGATTACAATAGACGTCAATCTGAGCTAGCATCCAATGCCTGTTGCTGGTGTGATGGATGGATGGATGGATGACTGACTGAAGTGCTGACACAAGGTTTCAAGGAGAGTACAGAATCTATTATTGAGCCCTCTGGGGATTTCCTTGAAAATCGACAAATCATGGTCCTCATGTGATAATTCTCCTTCCTGATTATCATGACATTATAAATGCACTTGACTGAATCTGGAGAAAGATATGAGGTTGCATAATAATCTTCAATTTCCACCCTATATACCCAGCCTGTGTGCGGCTAGCTAGTGGCTAAAAAAGGAAGCTAGCCAGCCTTTTGGTGGCTAGCTAGTGGCTAAATAAGGAAGCTAGCCAGCCTGTTGGTGGCTAGCTAGTGGCTAAACATTTTGATTCAGGGATTCATGCCGAATGTTTTCAGAAATTTATCCAGATCTTTCCAGAAGGTCACTTAGCGTTGTAAAGTTAACTGTCGGGCTTATAATTAAATGAACGCATGGTGAGTTCACAGCATCTATAGCACCAACAGGAATATTGTTAGTGCCTGTCAAAATGTAGACTACATTCCCCGTACGTCTAACATAATCTTTGCTTCTTTAATCAAAAGGATTTTTATTTGTCTCTTCTGAGGGGATTACACATGTTGGGAAAGATTTTTCTCCCACATTTGTTTCTATTTTTCCGCAATCTGCCACTTCAAGAGGAAGCTCTGAAAGCTGAGTCTGGCTCAGACAGTCTCTCCTTGTGCCAGAAGGTAATCCGTCTGGTTTCTGAACAAATCTGTCCTGGTGTCTCGTCCTGTAAAATGCTGTGTCGACTTTCCTGATCACACTCACAGATACTAATAGGTTTGAATGTTTGCAGCACATTTCACTGTCTCATTTATTGCACCATTTCCAATGGGCCAAGTCGTCAAATTAGATGAAGACATGCTGTATCAGTGGGAAAGTACAGCTGTCAGTTCATATGCAACACCAAATTGGTTTAGTACCTGTGCCAGCCAGTGGACCTGTCAGAGCAGTGTCACAGCTGTCATTATCACTCCCCTTCATGCTTCGGGCTGGCTGCCTGGGAAACAGTTTACAGAGAAGTGTCAACGTTAGGCGGGTACTCGATACATACAGATTCTTCTGTAACTTTCATTGTCTCTCACCTTCACGTTTCTCATTTGTCACAGTCTTCGGCTTTCAAACCGATGAGTCCGACACAGAGACGGCAGGAAAAGCCACAGCGGGAGGCTGACAATGAGTCAATGATCTCCGACAAACAACACTGTCAACACATTAGGAGCAGCAGCGTAGTTGAGAAAGACTATGACGGGATGTGTAAATGAGAAGCCCTATTAAGCCAGGGCTGTGTGAGCGAGGTGTGATGCCACTGCAAAGCTGCAAATGCACATATCCTCTCAGTTGGGGTTGTATTGGGGATTTAGGCTGCCTGTTATACTGCATATATGTGTTTATTTATGACCTGGGCTCAATTAAAGCTCAAAGTTGCTCTCTTAGTTATTGAGCAGGTGGCATCAAATTGAATACGTTCCCCAAAAAATTCACAGCAGAGCTTATTGTTGACACAGTTGGCCAAAGCCTCTATAATATAGCCCGAGAGCCTATACTGTAATATTTTCTATATATTTCTCGTCCAACAACTAATGCAATTCAACGACTACACCCCCTTTTTCCAGTTATTTGTATGCCTCCATTATGTACGAACGTATGTCTGGTTCATTATCGTGAAGGGGATATCTCAGCGCCTCAAACTTGAATTTCCTCAAACTTGGCACAAACGATCGTTCAGGATGAGCTGATTTGAGTTTGGACGTGACTGGTAGGCGAAGGCAGACAACCGTGAGGCGGGGATTCTAGTTTCCGTTTCTTGAAGGAACATAGTCCAACATTTGCACTTTATTTCTTCCCACAAACAAGATTTGAGAATGTGTTTATTGGCTTATCCCTTAACTAGAGGGGGACACTTCTATAAACATCCAAAGAGTACAAATCTGTTTCAAGTTATTGATGAAAAAAAGATTTGGGTCCATCAGTTATATCTGATGTGAAATCTAAAAGATTGCATTTTAAAACAGGATACACTTAAGAAATGTTAAACTAAATAAAACATGTCATTTTAAACTTAGTCGCCAAACTGATGACTATTGACATGTTTTTTTAAGAGTTTGACATTTGGAGAATTGCTCTAATTAATTAAACTTTTGGGAATCGTCGGCATAGAGGAGCACCGGCGCTAAGCTGCCCGTCTTTCACTGAATTAGGTTTTGACAATCAAGACAACCAACTTTTAACAATAAAAATATCAATCTTTATTCTTTAAGATAGCATATCAAAGATAGAGCCTTAATCTATGATACCATAACAAATTACACAAGAACTTTACAACAGTAAACAAGGTGTAACCCAATAACTTTCTCTGGATAAAAGACAATAGTTCTCTTGGTGTTTGAATGCATTCTCTCTTCTGTATATTTGTATGAAACATATTTTTGCTGTGACTTAGAGAAAACATACTCTTCGTTAGAAAATCTTTCAAATTTAGATGTAGCCTCTATAAAAATATTGCATGAGTTTGTATCAATGTGCATATTAGTCCCAAATATTAACAAGAACTTTCTTGCTCTGTAATTTTATGGGCGTTAAAGAGTTTTTTGGCACAAATTCTTCCCCTCAGTGGTAGTAATATGTCCCCATGATCTTGCATTGTAAATATGACGGTTCTAACCGTTATCTAACGGCAGGATCGGTTTGTATTCAATGTACAAATATAGACAACTTCTGCGCTCTGGTGCTAGTTATAGTGCAGCCGAGCCAACCGGGTACGGCATAGTGTGTGAATGCAGGCCACTAAAAACAAACACGTCTAGAGCTAAAAGATAATCACTGGACCTGCAACAAACCTCTGGAAGCCAACGGTTGGAATGAAAGTTGAATTAAACTGATTACACTTAACATACACATAAATATCTATTCATAAATCAACTCTATATAATGTATGTGCTTCTCTTTAGAACAGATAAAAAAAAGACTTTTATTTGGTCAGGATAAAAATGGACAAAACGGCTGCGTGGGACAACAGATGCACAGATTCCTCCACAACTCCCATTGTATACAATAACATTAGAACATGAACAACAGCAATAAAAATACAATATTATATGTAAAATGCAAGGTATGACTGTATTACACAACATTGGCATTATATAGAAAGACGGGATGGTTTGGCAAAAAGGGTTTTTAAAAACATCATAATACGACGGAAAAATGACAACGGGGACTAATTCTTCCAAAAGCTGCTCCACACTGCCACTGCTTTAGTTTTTTATTATTATTTTGCAGTGCAGGGGTGTCAACAATATCTTTACTTTCCCCATGATACTATGAACCTAATCTAAATATCCCTACTCAACCTTAATTTCTATCCAAAACTATACACCACAACACAAAGCAGAGCAGGCCAGTGGCACTAACAGTTACAGGAACAGCAACGTCCTAGTTTAGAGCTAATGTGTCATCATCTGATATGCTGTACTTCATTTTGGACGCCATTGCTCATCATCTGGAAAACCCTGAAGGGCTAAAGCTATCATCCCAAGATTATGCAACGGTATTCTGTACACAACAGGCCTTCTTTTTCTCTTTTATGTGCACTCTTTTCCCATCATACTCATCAATTCTGATCAAAATCTTGTACATTGTGTCACTGATGATTTACTTTTATTTGACTGCTCTACAAATAATCCCATTGAAACATGTATAGATTTACTTTTGTTTATCCATTACCTGACACG
Organism: Taurulus bubalis; assembly: GCF_910589615.1. Lineage (NCBI taxonomy): Eukaryota > Metazoa > Chordata > Actinopteri > Perciformes > Cottidae > Taurulus > Taurulus bubalis. Next base: position 22,715,648 of record NC_136594.1, on the reverse strand, counting down.
TTTCAGGGTTTATTCTTGTAAACAACTCTGAATGTAGTTTGTATTGTGCAGTCAGATGGATGGGGGAGGAAAGAGTCACCAATGTGGATTTGTAGGAAAGACATGATTTCCCCAGAATTGTAACGAAGGAAAATAAACAAAAATTGAGGGAAAATTGAGAGATTTACTCTGAATCTTGTGTCGTGGAACTTCCCGTGGTTAGGTAGATAGTCCTTCTAGGTAACAAAAAGATAGGCTTCACAGCATGAGTGTGTGAGTGTGTGAGGGTGTGTGTGTGGGTGTGTGTGTGTGTGTGTGTGTGTTCATGGAAGCAGAACACATGAGCGACTGTATGTTTCGTGCCCGGCTGTGTCCCGACATCGTATATATTGACTCTACATCTCGTGGGACCGGGCTTCGTGCTGAGCAGCCACGCCGTTGGCCTGCGGGGCGCCGTTGGGCTGCGCCTCCGGCTGACTGTTGGCCTGCGCCTCCGGCTGACCGTTGGCCTTCGGCTGAGCAGCTGGATGGTCGGACGGGTGAGGGATGAAGTGGCCGTTGGACTCATTTAACCGGCGGACGCGATACGTCTCGTAGTGGATGCTGCCTGTGATGTCCTTGATGTTCTGCATGTGTGTCCTGGGAGACAGAAGACGGAGGTGCAACACCAGTAAGCATGTAGCTTTACAGCAAATGCCTACAAGTTAAATACATGCTTTTGTGTTATTCTATACGTTTTAGCCCAGTGGTCCCCAAGAGGGTGGCATGCCGCAGGCCAATCGTACCGCATGGTTTGTTCATTTTTATGCGGTAAATGTAAACTGCACTTCATCTGCCAGCAGCGTTTTGTGATTAAGGGACGCTAGCTGCCATCTGTGTCTGTGTGGGTTGAAAAAACTACCTTTAAGACGCGAGTGGGTGATCAATATCTTTGTGCTCATTTAAGTATTGAGAATAAACAGATATGATTCAGGTTTTTATATATACAAATAATATGTCAGACTTCCACCGTCTACGGATGAGAGTCCTGTTTAACAAGCCCAAATCCTAACATGTGTAGACACGCCTGTTGTAACTCTGTTGAGGGAAGTACTCAAGCCATCGAAAACTATTTCATTAGTATTGATTTCAGAAGGGAAGTGCAGCTTCGTAGACTCTCGGTGCCGTTTCCAATTCATTTCCACAAAGAAGAAGCGAGTTCCTTCCAATCGAGCAAGCGGCCCATAACATTTCTTTAATATCAGATTCCTGCATATCTTTCAATTCGTTCAACCAGCTCTGGAGCGATTAAGGATGCTCACCTGATGAGGAGGTCTCGCAGGTAAGCAAACTCACAGTGTGCAATATTCTCAACTGCAGACAGAGGGGGAAAAAGGAGACATTCGTTGAATCACATAACTTGAGAAACACATAAATAATCTTGAAGTTTCTTTTGTATACAGCAGTCGAGATGACTTTACACGCATGGAAATAGTTTGAAGTAGCACGATATCCCACTTGCCATTCCTCAAAAGCGCCACAAAACTGCAGTGTTGTTCACGAGTCGACCGAAGGGCGTCCTCTAACATGACATCTCCGGCAATTCTCTTAAGCCAAGATAACCCACTTTGAGTAGTGTAATACATCTCGGCTCTCCTCTGTATTGGAGAACTTTAAGTGAGACGTTTTAACAAACTCTCCGTGACAAGCTGCCGGTGCCTCCGGTAGGGCTAACACATGTTTGAATTATAGATTATGTCAAGAGTGTAAATGAAAAAGAAGAGGAAAAAAAAGGAGGGTGCTATTTATGTAAAGCTTTGAAATCCATGGGCAGGAAATTAAAATATCTTTGAAAGGAGGAGAGTGGAATAACTGCTGGGTCTGGGAGCGCTGATTAGTGTCGTCGAGGGAAGGCGCTACTTACTTTGTAGCGCACTGCACTGCTGGTATCTCCACTCTCTACTCGTCCCTATAAGACCCTATATACATGTACATTTAAATGCCTGACTCGACTCCTTTTCCTCCTTTCATATCTACTTGTCCCCCACAACCTCTGAAAGGTCTCCACTCCAGCAGCCTCTTCACTCCTCCTCTTCCTCGTTCCCGCTCTCCCACCGCCTGGCTTTACGAGAATGGAGCCATTGTTCTTTTTAGCCGGACAAGACCGTCGGTGTACTTCACCTTTTCTCGCCCTGCCATTCTGCGGAGTTAATTTCATAATGCCTGCGGCGAGAGTAGTGTCGCCACCCCTAACAGGGCTCATGGTACCACCTCGGAAATGTCACCTTTTCAGCGAGTACAAGTGCTTTGTTTCATCTCGAACTAAATGCATGAGGCTTGAAGTAGGAACAATGTAATCATTCATTATAAGTGACACAATATACATATATAAGTGTGTGTTTATAATCTTTAAAATCTTGAATAGATTGCCTCCTGCACACTTGTGATTCACTATTTTGTTTTAATCGGGTGAAAGTAAAAAGTACAGAAGAACTTGACTGCATGGACTGTGTTACTTTACACCACAATTTAAAGGAGACATATTATACTTATTTCCAGGTTTATACTTTTATTTAGGGTTTATACTAGAACATATGTACATGCTTTAATATTCAGAGAACACATTATTTTTCTCATACCGTGTGTTTAAATATACCTGTATTCACCGTCTGTCTGAAACGCTCCGTTTTAGCGCCCGTCTCTTTAATGGATGGAGCGTTGTGATACTTTCACAGTATTTATATAGCAACTAGATTGCTTTATAATCAAAAAGAGATGGAGATCTCACTTTCTACAATATGGGACCTTTCAGAGTTTAAAAGTCCCTCAGCTAACTTTACACGGATACACGTCTCTGAAGGTCATATTCCCAGTGAACGCCGAGTCGCAGATGAAATAGACGGGCAGCTTTCTGGATTCTACAGTCTGAATAATTTACAGGATATAAAAAATGGGTTATATTTTGTGAGATACTTAAGTTTTACAATGCATTCATAGCGCGCCAATAAACTATAGAGCTCCGTATGCACTGCAGGAGAGTGTGCTGAAGTGCATCCTGGGACGGAAACAGTGTTTGTTTAACAGTAATAAACCTACAATCATACTTTCTCACACACACCATCCCACACACACGGGTGAGGTGAGGACATTCGCTTGATAAAATCCTCTTTGGCAGTGTGAGCATGCAGCACGGGCCAACAGAAACGTAAACTGTATCACAGTTGCTGCGTGCGAGCGAGTGAGCGTGAGGCAGTGTGTCCGCGTTATCCCGGAGGACACAAAGTCCGTGTAAATCTCTTCCTCCCGTCTCGTACGCGTCCCTATTTACAGACTCGCAGAGACGTATGTACACACAACGCCTGGTAGTCAAACAACAGATGGTTCAACCAGCTGGCCGGACTTTAAAAAGATGCAGTTTGTTAATTCTCGCATGTTGAAAGAGAGAGTCTGTTGTCTTTGTGAAGCGGTTGTTGCTGGTGCGTTGTGTGGACGCCGCCCGCTGACCCGGTAGTGTCAATATGATGATCTGTCAAAAAGGCCTTCCTTCGCGCTGTCAACTGAACATGTGGGAATCCATGTGCGAGTTCAGTAAATGAGACGTTTTGTCTTTTTACGATTTCCTGCCGTGCAGATGGACATTATAATATACGATACGGCCAAACTTTAAATGTACGTTTTCTTTTAACCTCAATCCATTTCAGCTTGGATGCTGATCTGTGGTTGGTCAGCCTTCAGACCTCCAGTGAATCATTTCTACTGTCTGCTTGACAGCATGAGTAACCGGCAGTGCTGTGTGTGTGTGTGTTTACCCTCTATGGTGCCCCATTTTGTTTTCCTTCCCAGAATCCTCTTTCCGTTCACCTGGTACTCCTGGTCACTGCCCACAACAGCAAAAGGGATCATCTCCTGTTGAGTGCACACACACACACACACACACACACACACACACACACACACACACACACACACACACACACACACACACACACACACACACACACACACACACACACTCAATGAAGCGACACCGCCGATTTGTTTTCAGGTCATGCTTCTGGCTGTTCACCGTTACTAGAACAACATGCTGTTATTGACTTTTTTGTGTGTGAAAATCGTGACTTCCGAATATACAAAAAAAAGAAACGAGGAGTCAAAAATAAAGAAAAACAAATGACACACTAATTTAATTAAACCTGCAGAGTACACATTTGTGAGGACCATGATGTCCGGAGACACAGGAGGTTGCCCTCCACTGAACTCACCCTGATTTTGTCATTGATCATCCTGTCGTCTGCGTCCTCGTCGAACTCTTTCTGGGGGTAAACATCGATTCCGTTGGCTCGCAGCTCTTCCCTAATCTGCACAGAGCCAAGCGCAGTGACATGAAATCAAATTGCCCGAATACACACAGGAACCGCACTCAAAGTTATCTTGCACAGCATATAATTAACCGAGTCTTGGTAATCGCAATAGCTGAATCATTACAGGATGCAAAACGGCCGAAATGTGAGCCGAAACCAAAAGGAAGGTCAGACTGGCGTACGAACCAAAACCGCCCCAAACCATTCATCCATCATCTCTCAATGCCGGGCCGACATGTGAAATCAATCAGTCGCCATGACATGCGAACACCACTTGATGCTTGGGCTGAATCTGTTTACATACAGGTATTTAGGTCTGGGCCGGAGACGTGACTAGAAGCAGCTCTGAACCCACTAGGACCTAAATAAAGGATTGGTTATGTTATCCTGTCTGGTGTTGACATGGACAGACGCCTAATATCCTCGGCACGGAGGAGTTAACGTGGAGGTTATCCGCTCTGAGGAAAAAATAAAAAAAAGACATCCAGGCAACGGTATGGCGTATTGAAGGGCCTTCCCTTTCCTTTAGATGTCTTTATAATGACTTAAACAGAAAAATAAACAGACAAGCTTCTGGGAGAAACGTCCTTTTAATGAATGACTCTTCACTCCCACAATTACTACTCTGACCATTTCCACTTGGTCCTTGATCAAACACTTCATTGTTTATCCTTGGAAGCTTTTTCTCAGGCTCACATTATAGGACGCAAAAAGCCACATCAACTGTCGGTTAGAGAAATGCAAACAGACACTCACAGCTGGACACGCTGAGGCTGAACGTTTAATAGTGAAACCCCTCTTATTCTGTTTGCAAGTTGCTGCAGGGAAAGTGGAGGAGAAAAAAAAGGAAAAGAAAAAAGAAACACTTGGCACGAGAGGCTTTTAGTCAATAATCTTCAGGGTCATATGGAGCATGTGCGGCCAAACAAAACAATCCAGCTACAAGCCCCGCGGCTTCCATTCTCTGCCAGGGCCTGATCCAATCCCTGCTTTGTTCTTATTGGACGGTGTTGCGGGCATCAGGGGGGGAGACGGTAGCCAAGACACCCATCGTGTTCCTCTAAAATGAATAAAGCTTTTTAGGGAAGTCTGAAGGCTTGGAAGGAGGGATGGAGCTTTAAAGGAAATGGAGGAGGAAGGCAGGTGGCTGTCTGCCTCCTGTGGATTGTGAATTATACAACAGAAACACACTGAGGAAGCGATGCAGCGTCTAAGACTGAGGCCAGGTGGGGCGAGAATGTGGTGCAGCAGGGAAAGCCACGGAAAGGCGGCGAGGTTACAGTGGAGTCTCATTGTGCGTTAGACTACTGGAATAAAACAAGGAGGGCAAAATCTGATTTTCCCAGCCAAAAATAATTCACGATAGCGATATTAAGAATAGGTAATTTGAAAAATAAAATAGTAACAATAAGAGTGCAGGAAGATGGACAAAGTGTGATTTATGGAACAGTGTGTTGCATTTAGGAGAATATATTGGTATAAATGGAAGATAGTATTAATAAGCATGTTTTCTTTAGTGTAAAATTACCTAAAAATAAGAATTGTTGTATTTTTTATTGGCCACCGTAGTTCCAGGTGTTTGCAATCTGAAAGTTCACCAATAGATGGCGCCAGATACACACTAGTTCTTTTAAGAGACATTGGATAATTCACAGGATAACATTAAATCAATATATTAAAAATCTCTTTAAATATTATGGTTATTGGCAAAATAATCCCAGAGAGGAACAACAGATTACTAACTAGGCCTTCTGCTCAGAAACCTGCCTTTTAAATGAAACCCTTCATAGTTTTCCAATGTTAATTCTGTAGACATTGGCTGACTTTGACCTTGCAGTTTAAAGTAAAGATAACCAAACTCTAAAAGAGCTTTGACGATCACCAAAGTATCACAAACAGATAAATTACCTGGGATTACTAGCATAGGAACTTCTTGAATCTACTCATGGTTCATGTATTGTTTTCCTTCTTCATGCACCACAAGGTGGAGGCCTCTCTGAACTTTGAGGTGTAAGATCACCAAGGAATTCACTTGGTTTGTGGAGGGCCTGCCTGCTCGGAGGGCGACTGGGCAGAGAGGTTCGCCGTCTAAAAAAAGAGTCAGACTTAAGAGTTGAAGAGCGCTTGCTCAGTAAATAAATGACTCAAAAAAAAAAAAAGACTTCTTAAACGTTTCCTTCTGGACTGAGCAGGACTTTCGCAGCCCTGCAGTCAGAGAGATGATACGTCGGCCTAATCCCCAGGATGGGCACAATGTGGGCTTTCCCAGATGGCTTTTGTTTGTGGTGCCTGGCAGCTCTTCACGTGTTGCCGACCTGCGCTTGTGGATATGCATAAACACGTGCGGCTGTGAAGGGGAATCCGCCGACGGTTTAACCTACTCATCATCCGTGTATTTTGAGCTTAAAAAGACCCGCTACAGGTTATTGCAGGTGTGATGGGGAGGATGCGATGAACCAAAGCCACATGTGAAAAGCAGCCCTTTTGGTTTGTCTAAATACGCGTCTCACCGTCTGTTTGAAGTCGTCCCTCTCCTCCAGGGTGAGTGTGTCGGCCTTGGCGATGACGGGGACGATGTTGACCACCTTACTCAGGCGCCTCATGAACTCCACATCCAGAGGCCTCAGACTGGAAGGGAACAGAGAGATGACAGCACAGCTTCATTACATGGTTGTACCTATGGGTTACACAGCGCTGCAGATTTGTGCAAACCCCTTTTTTTATTCCCCCCTTTTCTCTCTCTGTGGCACAAAGTAAAATAAACTACTACAGGAAAGTATCAGCATGTGAATTCTTTAAAATTAACGTAATGAACAACATAAACCACTAGAGGGCAATCATGGTCTACTCCATTACACCAGAGGGCCCTGGTTGGTCATGTTTACTGACATGTTTCCTTCTTCTACTCATTGGAACCATTTTCCTGTTACACTCTTCTAAGTGTGATTTCAGGAGATTGCAGAAGGATTAATGGGTAAAAACCGTCAGCTCTTGCTTTTCACAATAAAAATACATCCTCCTTTCAGGATATTCTTTGGCAGTTTGAAGCACTGATTAGCGCTGTCCTACATCCCTCTAAACTGCTCTTCTGTTCCCGCGTGTTTCCCTCCTCTATCTCAACACTGCCTCCATTTGCTCCTCCAGGCCGCCTCCCCTCACGCTGCCTGCTCTGCCCTCCAATTAGCCCCAGCCAAGCCAGGCCAGCCTGGTTCAAAGACCCCAGGGGCAGCCGGGGGAGAGGCCTGGCTCTCCACAGTGACTGACAAGCATGTCGCGCCGTAAAACATAGGAGGAAACATAGGGAGGGCATGCGTCATGGAGCGAGAGAGGAAAGGAGAAGCAGGGCTGCACAAAGGTAAAGAGAGATGACACAGTGAAGCGCATTCAACCAGACACCACTATTTTTAATGCGTTTGATTTCATGCCGAGGGGAAAACTGGCACGCGCCGCATGCATGCAGAGAGGGAGGATAGTGAGAAAGATGAGGGGAGAAAAGAGGTTGATGATGTCACCGTGTGAATGTTTAGCGAGTAGAATTTCTGTATCCGCATTTGTCTCTGTGCAGATGCAGGAACGTACAAATTGGCATGCAAGCCGCGTCACACGCATGACTGAGCAAACATGGACACATCCGTTTGTACACATGTATCTTTGCACGTGAACATGTGGAGGACGCACAGACGGCCAGTGAAATGCATGTATGCACAAATTCATGTCATGTTCACGTGAATTGAGAACGGTAAGCTGAGGTCAAATGAGAAGTGGAGGAAACAGCCAACCACAAGTGCAGACACCGCTCCTTTGCTTCCTTTATATAACAGATCAGAAAGCAGCTCGGAGTCGATGAGTCAAAGTGCGGACCTTCCTTTCCGCAGGAGGGCATGCTGAATGAGGTAACAACAAGATTGCCCAGAAGGGGAAACAGCATGGCCGACTCTGCCATTATCGGAAATGGCTGCCGGTGCCATGAGCGCGTTCCGCTTCAGCGAGCGCCGCTCATCTGCCGGAAACCCACAGAAGCAACTTAGGAGCAAATTGCTGACGCGCAAATAGCATTACAGCCTCGATAAATACAAACTGCTGCTTAGGAAGCCTCGGAAAGAAAAAGGACAATCGAAAAAAAGCTATCTCCAATAATAGAGGCCCCTGAGGGCGACCGGGGGGAAGTTCCGTCATCGTTTTTCCTGCCCGCCATTCTTGGACTGTGGTCACATGGCAGAGGCGTCCAGAGGCTTCTGGCGCTGCGTCTGTGTAATTGGTTACAGGCGTAATTTAAAACTGCAACTGGCCTTACACTGAAGTAAAAACGATTTGTTCCAGCACTATTTTTCCGTTCATGAAACGGCCTGAAATCATGCACAAATCATAGTTTTATTAAGGTTTGACCCCTTTTTTGGGGACACGGAAGATGTGATTGCAAGTATGTGCCGAATGCCGCCTGTTCCGAGTGTCATATAACATCTGACTGCGTCTTTGACAAACATCCATCTCGATGCCCGGTCACACCAGTTGCTCCAACAGATGTCTCCTTCTTCCTACTGCCTACAACTCTCTGGTTGGCTGCAAGGAAGACGGCACTTCCTGACAGATGTTTGTTTGTTTCTTTTCTTTCAAAATGAGTGTGTGTTGTCATGCATTCATGAACACGTTTCAGTGTATGGATGTGTGGGTGGTGAGACTTTGAATACGGTGCAAATGAATAAGATAGTTTTGTGCTGAACTGAGCTGTAAGTTGTGACACAAACGCACACGCGTGTAGTTGCAGGTGTTAGCATGCCTGCTGCCCACTTGAGTCCACCACACACACACTTCTTTACATGAACTGGGACACACACACATTCTCTAAAACTGCAGCTGTGGCGATGTGAGCAGATGATGAGGGGGTCTGTCAAACAATGGGACACACACACACACGGCGGGAACGCTTAAGTGGGCAACTGTTTCTGGTGCGCAGACGTATGAAGCGTTGTGGAGATACTTAGGTGGTTGGTGTGCGTGGGTGTTTTGTGTACTTTTAGCCACATGTGTACAATACAACGGTCCTCCATCGCCTGTAAAACCCTCCGTGTGAGCACTGAGCCCCGCTGTGCTCCCTCCTTGACCCGCAGTGCGCATAAGGACAAACCAATCATCGCCGTCGAATGGAACAAATTACAGAGTGGACTTGGAGAAGAAGAAAAAAAAAAGACCCTAATCACTGACAAAGCAGCAGGAGAAAATGTGGTTTTGCGTCATCTCTGCAGCTAAAAAGTGCGTCGACACAAAGGCCCCATCACCTGGTTGTTTTAAAAGAGACGTGTGCTCTGCCGAGGGCGGTTTTATTTCTGCAAAAAAAAACAGCTTAGACTCCACCTGGGATGGATCTGTGAACCACTTTGTGTCCCTTCTCTCTGTTTAACAACATTTCCAGAGGAATAATGAAGGCACTGAATCAATAATTAAATCATGCTGCCCCTTTAAAAAATATATATATATATATAAATGTAGCAATAAAACCACTTTAAGGGGTAGTGATTCACTTGATTGAAAAGGTGTTTGTAATATTGCCTAAACCTCTACACTATCTCATACTCAACATCAGACACTTTTACGTCCTGATAATTGTTTCCCACGTCTCTCAACTATGAGAACTGGAGAGTCCAATTTCATTGTGAAACCAGACTCTTCAAGTGATGTCCAGAGTCTCTGAGGAGGGAATGGGTTCCACATGTGGTCACTGAAGAAAGAGAGAGAGAGACGATAAAGAAAAGCTGGAGAGGGATGTGGTTGAAGAGCTGTGGCCAGACAATGGGGTCAGCGGGAGATTCCCAGAAGGCCGAATTAGTCACCGCAGCTGTGGGAGAAATCTGTGGAATGAGGGGCACAGAGTGGGATCTCACCAGTGGCCTGTGGGCGGGATGAAGTAAATGCAGCAGTGCACCCTGGAGTCCGGGATCCTCTTCTTCCTGTTGATGTGGATTTCCTCCTGCAGGTAGGCTTCATACTGGTCATTGATGAACTTCATAATGGGCTGCCAGCTGGCAAAGGAAACAGGAATGAGACGGCGACTCTGCTGACCAAGCATTTCATATTCTATGTATTCAAATAGAAGGATACAACTTTGGCTTTGATAACCGGGTCAGAATGAAGGAGAAACCTTCATCAGATAAAGTAACATCAGCTCACCAGTTTTCATTGTTGATCTGATCCCCGAAGCCCGGAGTGTCAATTACCGTCAGCTTCATTCTCACTCCCTTCTCCTCGATGTCTAGACAAAAGAAAGGTTATTTAGTTTGCTTTTATTTTGGACACGCACAAAAAAAGTGTTATGATATATGACACCCGTTAATAATACTATTAATATTTTGGCTGTAAGCGACTGGACAGGAACCAACCATGACTGATGGATTTGATCTCGATGGTCTTGGGGATCCTCTCCTCCGGGTTCTGCTGCACCGATTTACGGCTCACCTTGGATTTGAACAGGGTGTTCATCAGAGTGGACTTCCCCAGGCCGCTTTGCCCTGATCAGAAAAAAACACACACACACACACACACACACACACACACACACACACACCCACACCCACACACACACACCTCGTTAGAGAAACTGGGAACACATTCCCTAGTGGATTAACCTCGGACAGTCGCAAGGACAAGAGCCTCATTCAACTCAAGAGTTGTTTCTCTAAAAAATCCCTTTGAGATGAGAATGCACTTGACATCATCTCTAATGCATGGATCGTACAGAATGTGTGTGTGTGTGTCAATAGACCCCGAGCATAGCAGGGCAGCTGCAGGGTCAGACAGGCAAGCTGTGGAGGCCAAGAGGACAGATGTATTGTATAGACCCCACACCCACAGGCCATTTTTTACATGACTACACTAAACAAGTAAAACAAGTCTGCAAGGGTCTAAATTCCAAAAACCTTGACTTTAAAATGAGACTAAAAACATTCTTGACATGTTTTGTTTACGTACTACTAGACGAAATATAGAGACAAACCTAACAGCGGCTCTAGAGAGGGCCTTTTGCGTTTTTGGGGTGAACTTAAGTTACTTGAAGGCCACCTAAGTTCTTCTGCATGCTTGTGAAACTGCAGTAACGTTAGCCACAGAGTGCAACACCGTCGAACCACCGGCCGCTGTCAGTCTTCCGCTGCTGCTAAAAGTAGTGTTATTATGGTATGGATGGCCTCTGAGCGAATCATCAGTGTTGCCACGGCGGTCTCACATTACTGCAGTCTTGAAAAGGGAGGCGTGAGCTGTGGGATCCACACTGCGCCTTTCGGAAACTTTCAAAAATTTGATTCTGTGTGACTGAATAATTCTCACACACACACACACACACACACACACTTCACATTTCTCCGTCGCCCTCTGTTCACGGTCCCAATGGACATCCACCGTGGCGTGTGGAGCGTTGCCAAGCTGCCAGGGCCCTCTGTGACACCCAGGGCGGCCTTTTCCACCACCCTCTCGCTCTCTCCATCTCTGTTACACACACATTCTACATTCAGTCTACTGAGTAGCTTGCATTCACCCACACACACATTTTCTCTCTCTCTCTCTCACACACCTTGGCTGCCCTCTGTGTGGTGGAAAGCGTAAAGGTCAGCTGGCTATAGGGTGAGGATTAGGCAAATGCGTCTCATAGAGGAAACCACAGTGGACCCCGGCTGCTGCAACCTTTCACGTCCTCGCTCGACACCAGAGGGACAACTTTATTAGACTCTGAAAGATGCCCTAGTTTTTTGGATTTCCATCCCGTTGTCCTGGCTCTCGGATTTTAGTTCACTTCTACAAATCGCATGCAGCCCCACTGTGGCAAAATGAAGTCAAACATCGAATAAACTGAAATGGATTGAGACATTTTTCCCAGGCACTAAAGGCAGGTCAATACTGGCCTGACAGTGAGCAATAGGACTCCGATGAAGTGTTAGTCAACTCTCTGCCAACGCATTACCCAGAAGAACTTGATACGTCGCTGTTGTGCTAAAAGTCAACGCTCCGGCCTGTCAATCCCTTCACGAGTGTGTGAACTCATCACTGTTCTTTTCTCCGCGGTGCGAGGAGTGTGAGGGAATCGTTCCACAACAGTGCTGCATAATCTCACGACACGTTTCATTCATCCTCGTGGTGTCGGAGCGCTACAAGTGGATACATGTCGGCGTGATGTAGAAATGTGCAACGGGATAAAGTGCGTGTCTTAGATCAGTCAGTCGCATCGCCCGTTTCCCCACGAAAACTCTCACGCTTTCACTTCAGTGGCGGACATCTAGACGTCCACACGGCTCCTTTGATGAACAGTATCAGTCCTCCTTGGAGTCGTGCCAATCATGCCGTCTGGCTGCGTGCACAACTCTGCCCCGCAGGGCCTGAAATCTGACTGACTGCATTCTATAACTACCACCATCCCAGTAGGAGCCAAACATGAACACCAAAGGCTTATAACTCGTAGCTGATGCTTTTCAACATATATTCTTGTTGAGTGATCTCAGTGAGTGATAAGACTCAGACATTCCTTTCTCTGACGGCAACATGTGCAACGGTTCGGTCCCGCCTACGTGCCATAGAGGCTGCATGGATATGAGGAGTCACCGTGACGTCACTCATTGGTTTGTGGACTGACGTTTTGAAGCCTCGAGTTCGGCATTTTGGAAATGAACATTATGAACATTATGTTGTTTTGAAGAAGACTTGAAACCAGCTATTGAGACATAAACTCATGTTTACTGAGGGAATAAATAAAGTGAGAAATAGTCATTTTCTCATAGACTTCTATACAATCTGACTTCTTTTTGCAACCAGGAGAATGACCATTAGAAAGAATGCAAGTTTAAGGCCCTTCTGCATTGGCTCCACTTTTCAGACCCAGAGTCACGGACACAGGTGCATTTATGGATAATTGCGTGTGCACAGACTCAATGGTGGGATCTACAATAACTGGTGGCGTGCCGCTGTTTTCTAAGGAACCGTGAGCTTCAGCTTGGTCAGAGTAATCGCCGTCATTGCGCCACTTTCTCAGCCTGACGGCACCATTTTGTCCACTCAAGCGTGTTTGTTTGTTACATCATTGACACACAAATAAAAGAGCTAATACGGGAAAGCACCATGACTCTTAACAGTGTAACTGCAGTAAAACCACACATGTTTTTGATTTCTTTTCTCTTTTTTTTTACTTCAGAGTACAGCTGAGGAGAAGCTTCATGATGAATGTCATGCAGAAAAAGAATGGAACGATATTTTCCATGTCAGAGAATCTGCATAGTAAGCGGTGTATGACATCCTGTTTTATGTGCTCTGTTCTGCATTTTGTGTCGCTGCTGCCAACGATGAAAATATTGCAGATGGTAACCTTTTTTTCAATAACTGTTGCAAACATTTGGAAGCAATTACAGCCTCAAGTTTTCACAGATACATCTGTGTCAGTTTAGACTTTAAATCTAACATGAATCAAGCTCAAGGTCGGGCTGGATGGGAGCAGTTACACTAATCTTTACATCACACAACAGATATTCAGTCATACATTATACATTATGGTGATCCATCTTTTCTCATAAAAGTATCTTTCATATGCAATTATTTAGCATTAACAGCACAGGTTTTCAAATTAAAGTGCATTACCTACTCATTACAACAAAAAGATAAATTGATTAGATTTTAAATAAACTGCAAATTAGCTGCATATGTATGTAATTTGAGGGAGACAAGGTCAGGGTTAAGGACACAACATAACACTACAAAAGGTGGGAAAAGTCATGGGGATTGAACGCCTTCTGAAGAGGCTTCTTCTTGAGATTTTCTATTCCCAAATTGGAACATGATAGCAATTATCCTGCCCATATGGCTATTGCTCTGGACGGGGGATTTGTGTGTTTTGAGTGTTCTGCAAGTTGTAAAACTTTTGGACTGTTTTTAGAGATTAAATAAATTTGTCTAACCCTTTTAGATCACATTCCCACTATTTAACAATGTATGCAGCAATAAATATAATGTATTATTATTAAAATCTAAACATCTTTTCTTTCTGTAAAACTAAATATGACAAGGGTAAGTCTCACTGGGACGCTAAAGGTTGAAATAAATGTGTGTGGGGTCAGACTCACCCACAACCATGATGTTGAGCTCGAAGCCCTTCTTCATGGCCTTCCTCCTCATCTGCTCCAGGATGGCATCGATGCCCACGTAGCTGAAATCGCTGCCGTGGGTCTTCTCCCCCTTGCCCTGTGGGTTGGGGTGGTGGGGCTTGGCGGACTCCGACATGTTGCTGTGGCTCAGACTGACCTCTGACCCTGAGGGATGCAGGTGAACAGACAAGACGAAAAAATAGATTAATGTATGTCTTTGGAAAGATTTAAATGGAATCTATACAAGATGCATTCATGAAGTGTGATTTTTAAGCAATGAAGTTCACAAATTAGTAAAAAAAAGCGACTGACAAAATCAACCGCATAACATACAACAAACGCATGTGAAATCATAACTGCAGAGCACACACAGTTTGGTGCGAGGATACTGATCAGAGCCGTTCATTTCCTGTGTGAAACAGGATACGCCAGGCTTCACATTCATGAGAGACGACACTGAAAAGTTGTTAATCTGTCAATTGCAACTGTGAACTGCCAAAAACCCAACTTGTGCCATCAGGGAGACACATGTGCAGATGTGCAATCATAACACATAAAACAAGAAGACAAACTTTCCCATAACGCTCAAACTAAGAATCCTTTCCCCAGTGGTCCAGTGCAAACAGCCAACCCTGAAGCTCACCAGTAAATCACATGGGAACGGACACACATCTGCTCTCTAATGGTGCATACAATTTTCGATTAGCAACTACCTCATCGTAGTAGTGCAGCCCTCGACAGTAATGCAGGCTTCTTTAAAAAAAAAAAAACATGATGTAGAAGTTGTGACTAAATTGAAACAGAACATCTGTAAATTAGAAGTGGAGCTCTTAAAAGACTTAGTAAGTAATGAACAGACCTTGTTGGGAGGAAGCGCTGCCAACTAACAAATCTCGGCTTATGCCTCACGTTAAGGAGGAGATTGTTGTGTAGAAGACGAAGGCTGTGTGTGTGTGTGTGTGTGCTGAGGCACCGCTGCAACACAACTCCACTCAGCCAAATGGGCTAGTATGTGCTTGCAGCAGTGCACTCCCCTCAATGTAGGAGGAGACAGCACTTCCTGTGCTACGTTTCAGAAACTTGTGGTGTCGCCTGTGTGAGGTTTGAAGTCACAGACACTCCAAACCACAGACACGCACAGACACACACAGACACACACACCTGAAGCTGACAGCCCACCTGACTATGCACTGTACGGTGTACTGCAGCTGCGATGGATTCAGGCTCTGTTTTGGGTTGATTGCGTCTTCTCATATATCAGTGAGAGTTCAAGGCACCAGCATCTGTAAGCTTTTTGCTGAAGAACATAGGAGCCTTTGTGCTTTTGATTTGTCTGACGCGACGCAGAGCCTGTAATATGTTTTTGCAACATTGGTGATAAGAATTTGAGAGCAGGACAGATGACAGTGGAACATTTTTCCTTCCTGGACCCTCAGATAAGACGGGCAGTGTGAGATGGAGGTAGAGAGGCAGGCGATCTTGAGAAGACATTTTCCAGCTTGTACTGCAGCTATGAAGCACAGGCTCTCCACAAGGAAGAGAAAAGACCCTCTTTGGCTCTCTGTGACTTTGTCCTGGGAAAGGTGCTGCTAATAATCACTGTAGGTGCTTTTAATTTGAGGGCACACCTGGGACCACCTGTCTAACAGGAAGCAGAAACACACATTTACACCATGGGGAGGTTGATGGTTCATCTCCAAAGATTTAGTTCAACCACCTCTTCATGAAGCGATGTGAATGGGTGTAAACTGTGATCACAGAAGTCACACGTGTCGGAGTACAATCTCACCCTGTAACACATTAGAGGTGCTAAATATCTGATTGGGAGCATTTCCATCGTCTCTCACCGGCGGCTCACAGCTAATTAACAGGGCTGGGCGATGACTCCGTATGATCATTTATCGTCTTTTAAAGGAATCAAATCGTGATTAAAGCCTATAATCGAGTTTTAATTAAATGAGAAAAGAAATTAAAAACTATTTAGTTCACACACAAGTATACAGTACCATGTGGTCATTTCGTATAAACCATTTATTGATGGGAATACCAGAACACATGCTGTATTGTGATATACATCGTTACTGAGATCTGAAAGGACCCATCGAGTGATGGAGGATTTTGGGCCACGTCACCCCGGGCCTGGCCTAATGCTACATTATTGCTCTGGATCTTGTAAATTGCACGTTTAAAGAAAATAAAAGTCATGGGAGTATTGATGAGTCAGCCGAACCTCTCTGAACTCAATACCCTTTTTTTCTTCTTCTTCTCCAAGCTACAATGTTGGTCCATGAGGAGGGAACCACACCTTCAACAGATGAACTGAGATGCGAGGCCACATGTGGCTTGGCTAAAACTCAGCAAATCTTTTCCAAAAAACTTGGGGAAATAAGACCCCCCCCCCCCCTCATCATTAAAAGAAAAAAAACAAAGATATGGTTCAATCCCTGCTGTAACGTGAACCTCCTGCTAATGCCTCGTCCCGGTGGACTAAAGATAATCTGTGCTGCGTCGCCAATCCTCAAGAAACCCGACACAGAAAGGCAGCGTCTCAGAAAGCGATACAATAACCCCCAGGTATTTGGATCAATTCATCTCTCGCCGGTCAGATGTTTGCAAGTGTTTGCATAGTGTCATTTGGCCAACCCTGTGATGAACTCGTATTACATTGAGCTCCGACTGACTGACAGAATGCAGATTAGCTCTAATGACATACTTCCAGGTCTGCAGCCAAAGGGGCCTGCCGTGACAATGCCAGCCCTGGGCCATCTGCCGCTCTCTAAGAGTAGACAAGCAGTCACACTTGTAGCAGCAGCAACCGCACACAGGCGTAGTAACAAGAACAGGAGACACGCATGCAACGGGAAACGGAAGAACAAGACGGCAGTGCAAGGAGAGTCAGACATGTCACTCAGCTTGAGAGCCACCATCGCTTTAACATCCACTTCTCTTTTCTTGTGTGGTCCAGCTCAGCATGTATACTCCCCAATGGTTTCATTCTCAGGGCTAAAGGGTGAGCCGGGCCATTCGCAATCGTTATTTATGCCCCTTATGCATCAGAGCGACAGTTTTGCCATTTGCGTCCACAACAAAGTGCCTCTTCATGAGTCAGATCTGCGTTCGAGCGTTATGATGTTCCACAAAGACAGCGCCGATAACCTCCGCCGCGGCGGCGAACAACATTTCTGGACGAGTAGCCTCATTACAGACGTACAGTGTGACTCAGATGAGTGGCCTCGACCGTTGGATCCCAACTCTTCTCAAACCAGATAGACCGGGCGCCTTAAAATAGGACAAGATACGTGAGACTTTGCTGGAATCAACTCCCTTTGAAGAGCTGAAGCCTGGTGGGTCAGTTCAAATTAATGATGTGGGAATCGGACCTGCGCTGAGGACTAAAACAGGTGCATCGATAAACTTCAATCGACCCCTCACTGAGAAAACACATTTGACCCAGATGAAAATAACTCTATTAAACTGCCGACTGCGTGAAGATCGCTTTCTTTTGCCTCGTGACATGCAAAAGCGGTATTTTAGGATTAGAGCGCTTCGGTTAATGAATGGAGACAAGTTCAGGTTAATCCTTTGCATGAACGGATAGATCCCATCAAAGAGAGGACTCGAGCCGTTTATCTTCAAATGAGGGCACTTCCACTGGAATGAAGGCCGTTTCATCATCACCATTAGTATATTCATCCTCACATGTTGGAGGATGACGCTGTGCTGTTTAATGGTGGTCTAAAGACACGATCATTGGCGTTTGTCATGCGAAAAGTGCTTCCACTCAAACAGTAACTGTAAAAATGTGTTTTATCTGCATTATGGTAGTTTCCTGTCTGTCACCGAGGGTTTCACAGCAGGCCAAACCACAGCATCTACATCCGCATCAGTCTGACTCAGGATGTATAGACTGGATACGCTATCTACCTTGCAAAGGCACTGTAACTGCATCTTAGAGACTTAGTGCCTCCCGGTTTAAAGAAATTCAAACAACCAAGAGTGGGGTTTTTTCACTGTCATGTAGAATTTTGTTCCCGACAGATCTTTTTCAAGCGCTCTATCAGAGTGGATACCGGTCTAGCTATGAGAGACAACGTCCATATTAAAACGTTTGTTGCTATAAAAAGGCGTGGTGTGTAGGATCTGTCGCCATCTAACGGTGAGGTTACGGATTGCAACCAAGTGAAATTTCTCCCGTGGCCCCAGGACAAGTATACGCAGAAAACATCCATGGCTCTACCAAGAGCCAATGCAACTTGGGGCGTGGAGTTTGATTTCATATAAAAATGCTATGAAGCTGCATAAAGCCAATTGTAGGATCCGGACCCCACACTGGGGTCCAATATCTCCCCCTTAGCGGCTTTAATAAAACTCTTGTAACCATTGCATATAGTCATGTATGTATATTGTAGGCAGGACAAAAGTGATGAAGTGTACAGTCTTAAAGTCAGAGAGTGCTCAACAGATTCCTTAGAAAACATTACAGCCGGACGTTTTACTTTTTTTTTTTTTTAAATCCTTAACGCCAGCATGGCTGAGTTGAGACCAGAAAACACTAAACTGCTCTCCGGCAGCATTCTTGTCTGACCTCAGCCTTCACAGAAAAGTAATACATGATGTTAATGCTTCTAGAAGTATGCAACATGTAAATATTGAGCTGACGGATATCAATAACCACCAACCTGAAGCATCAAACCCACTTCCTTAAAACTGACCTGTAATGTAATCCTCCTGGAAAACCAACACCAAGCGTTCCCCTCCGATCAGATAGCGTTTTGCATTTTGCTGGAGC
This sequence comes from Taurulus bubalis, assembly GCF_910589615.1. Classification (NCBI taxonomy): domain Eukaryota; kingdom Metazoa; phylum Chordata; class Actinopteri; order Perciformes; family Cottidae; genus Taurulus; species Taurulus bubalis. The sequence goes on along the minus strand of NC_136594.1, from coordinate 22,696,428 downwards.
CGAGGATCCCCTTCCCACCGGGGACTCACGCAGAACTCAACACTACCCTCTCAAGCCTTTCATTAAAATCCCATCAGGCACATCACAACCAATTCTACATTTAATATTCACAGAGTGAAACTTGAATGCGCCGATGCCCAGAACAAAGCTTTCATTGTCTTCTCGAGTGGCCTCTTAAAAAACCAAAGAAATTCACGTTCCTTTCCTTTCCCTTGGAAGCACCACTTCACCACCTTTTAGCCCAGCTCTAGATCATATGGGAAAGTATTTTTCATATGTTATTGTTCTGACAATAAAACCCTGCAGAAAGGGAACGAAAGCGGAAGGGGTGAAGGAGACAAAAAGTTAAATGATTCATGGCGTGCACAACATGTAGCGAGAGTCAAAGTGTTTAAATGAGTGTGGTTGATGACTGACGCTCTGAATACTACTTTATAGTTGACCATTTATTTTCAGTTCTGGATTCAAACAGATTTTGATGTTTGCCTCTACGATAAAACATTTGGACAATCTCACTGCCGTCATGCAGGATAAGAAATCCACGATAATTAGATAGTTTCTTGTGATCTCTGGCGCTGGAACATGGAACTTATCTTTGTTGCATTGACACTTCAGAATGCAACGTCAGGAACCAAACAGATTATTTCTAATCTATAAAGGAATTCTACCAAACGTCACATTATGTCCAAGTCTGAAGGCAAAGTAAAAACATTGTTGTTCATGCACTGATCAATTTTGACTACTGCTTTCATACGTCTTCAGACTAGTGGAAAGAAAAAAGCATGTGATACAAAGAGTTATCCAAACATTCCCTGACAAAAAAACTGACTATTATATCAACAAACTGAAACAATAACTTTGAACCTGGCTTCATCCAATGTTCAGATTTCTGTGTGAACATTTGCACATATTTAATACGTTATTGCGGCATTTGCATTTTTTGACATCAATTACAAGTTAACAAAAAAAAATATTGTCTTAATTGGAGTAATCAACTTGGGAAGTTTCATGGTGATATCAATTAGTTAAAACGTGTCATGAGTTTTGCCGTACACCCAAATAGCCACTTTGTATTGTTGTTGATATATTGCACAAGTGCATTTTCCTTGCAAGGCACAAGGTACTTGTTCTCCCTCCTCCCTGCCTTCAGTCTGTCTTAAGCATACGTTCTGAAGCTGTCCAGTCACTCCTCAGGGGGTTGCGCTTTGGGAGAAGACGGCATCATGTCTGTTCTTCTACTCACACACCGTTACTGACAGCTCTTAAACACCGTCTGCTCTTTGAAAGCTCTGTTATTTAAAAAACATGGCTCCCATGAGGCGAGTCTCTGCCCTGCCTGGTGCAGTTCAGCTGCATATTTCCTTTTCCTGCGTGTGTTTGTGTGTCCACGCAAATGTATTTCCCCTTCTCTCTCTCTCTCTCTCTCTCTCTCTCTCGCTCTCTTTTTCAAACCGGAGATGACATTTCCACTGGTCCTCAGAGGAAGAGGAAGAGATCGTTAAGTTGTATACCTGCTGATATCCGGCTGAACTGGATGGAAGGCCCAGAAATAAGATTTATGCACCCGAGTCATAAGTGTGTCACAGGAATACAGGATTAACATACATATGCACAATATAATATAAAAAAATCAAATAAATGCATCGAGTCGTCTTATGGGTGCGGCCAGGTATGAAAACTACACCCTCTCATCTTGGGGCTCAAGCACTTTAAACACATTCATTTAAAACACATCAGCAGCAGTTCCAGCCCTACTTTAATTACTTATTTTCCTGATAATGAGCACTGACACTAACTAACTAATGAAACTTAGCCCCAGCTGTGACAGTCAGACACACAATCTGTTATGCAGAGCGACTAGATGGCTTAACCCCGCAGTGCATATCAAGCTGTAATCTGCTGAGACAAAGGTTCAGATGGCAAAAGCAATACCTCTATGTTTCACAGGAAGAGCTCTATTCAAACGAGTGATATCAGCAAGTTTTATATTTTGATATAAAGGCTTGAAAGATTTGCAAAAAAAGCCCTCATACTGAAGCTGTACATGGGGAAGCTTTACGGTATTGTCTGACATAACCCAGTATCAAGAAGAATAGAAACTTCTCCAGTCAAACAATACCTGCATTTTCTACCAATTGTATATTTGTATGGTTTTGGTCATAGCAAATTAACGCAAGCATTCTTTCGATTGTAATGCAACGTATTGGCCCACTATCGCGGCCGTTACAACCCACACAGCAGGGATGGCCTCCACACAGCTTAAGGGTACTGGGAATGGTTCTGGTATCGTCATTCTTTGAAACCACCCAGCTCTTGTAAACACTTGACAAAATAATGGAAAAGATTCATAGACAACCACTTTGAAGCAACCATAACTGCAAACACTGCTTCAGGCGGTCCATATTGGGTTCGACGCCAAACAGCAGCTACCGTAGAGACGTGGCAATCGCCCTTTGGTACGCGTGTCTTCAGAGAAACACAAGACATGACTCATCTGGGGCCAAATCCTGTGATCAATCAGGTGCGTCAGTTAAAGAAGAGTGAAAGTATTCACTAGACCAAACACAGGAACCTTAAACACATGATAGTATGTTGTGGCAGATTTACGGTGCTGGCTGAATCGTTCCTTTCCCCGTCTCCAAGAAGTGTTAATATTATTTTGTCTACTGCTTTAATGAAATTGGGTGCGTTTAAAAAAAAAAAAAAAAAATCACAAGTCTCTCCATTTGCCAGTGGTTGCCTAGCGTGGCGACTTCAATGTCAAGTGTATGCACATTCTTAAATAAAAGGTGCAGAGGCCACTCGCTTAATGCAGCACTGCGTTCTGTTTGAGGGAGATAACGCGGCGTGTTTACAGTCGCTATAGTGACGAGCGTGAGGTCGACAGAAGGGATGGGAGAATGGAGGAGGTTCACATGTGAGAGGAAATCCCTCATCCGTACTTTGAAACCAGAGCACCGCTGCGGTTTTGTAAAAAAACGGCGTGTTTCTCCACGGTAACAACTCCCCGCCGTGTAAGACGATGAGGTTCGGTGAGGCCGATGATGGCTGCGGCCGACACAAACAGACGTCGGCACTTTAAAAAAAAAAAAAACTCTGAAGAATGCTACCGGCCCACATCGTCTTTCAGCCTCGTCACGCGTCGGCCCACTGAGAATGTGACCCCTGGCCTCCACGCGGAGCGAAGCAGATGGTGCTTGCTCGGTGATGACATGCAGTTCTCTGCGCGGAAACTTCTGGTGGTGTCGATAACGACCGGTCCCTTAGAGCCTCCAAACAAGACCAAGAAAAAAAGTGAGAAGAGAGGGGGGAGGGGAGAGAGAGAGAGATATGTGGAGGTAAGGGTCATTGAGGTAAAGGGAATGTCCAGGGAGAGATGAGGTGAGATCAAATGCTACAAAAACAGTGACGGGCTAAAATGAATACAACACCAGGGAGCACGGTTTGGATTGATAGCTGAAAGCCGAGACTGAGAACGCAAACGGCAGGAGCGAGAGTCTGCTGTTCAGGACAGCTCTCAGGACTGTAAGCTAACTTACCACACCTGTAACATTTCTGAGGAACGAGGATGGGGAAATGGGAGAGTCCAGCCGCTGACCCAACCACAGCTGCAGTAGAGGAACTGGTCCAGGGTACCAACTCAAACCACCCAGTATGAAACGTGGGGGGCGGCTGGTTGGAATTTTACAGCGGTGGATGCTGCTCGACGAGAAGAAATGAGAAGTGTCGCTTTGTTCAGAGCCGAGTTCTGCTCTTGAGGTTGAGTCTTTTTCCTCAGTCGCAGCCGCAAATTGTCCCCAAACGCACCGCTAATTAGGTCTCTTTATCGGATCAAAGTAAATAAACGTGTTTGTGCAAGCCAGAGACCAATTTCTGGAAATTCACGTCTTCATCCCAGAATCAAGAGACCCTGTGACAGACCACCCATAATGCCTTGCTTGAGGCACGATGTTGCCACAGCACTGCAGTTGAGGACAGCGCAGACTGGCATTTACCACCCTCTCCCCTCCCCCACTGCTGGCAGGCCCACAACCTGTCACCTCTGACAGGATGTGACACGTCTGACTTCCTCCCCTCTGTGACATACATGTAGAACAGAAAACATGCTCCGCTGGGGGCAGCGAGAGTGATGCAGTGCCAGAGGTGTCTGACCAACTTTTGTAGATTGACACAAAAAAAAAGGACGTTTTCTAGTCATTTTATACTTCACTGTGCTGATGAGGCAAACCAGCACGAGCAACATGACATGAGAACTACATTCCTCCTCTCGCCGATGGAGCAGGAAGAGAAGACCACATGAGATCACATACATGTGGAGACAATCAGCCGGAGGACAAGGAAGAATGTACTGTGATGTGGGGACCGATGTTTTCAGACTGAATGTTTACTGTCAAACATGTTCACGCCTCACCTCCACTCAACTGCGCTGCCTTCAGGGCAAATACTTTTGGGGGGAAAACATGTGACAAAAGTGTAGTGTTCAATCCATACAGGGGGTTTCCTTTTGAAGAACCAGGGTGGAAAACACAAAAAATCTCTTTTTGGCATTCAAGATTTCCTGAAAATGACATCAGGTTTTGACTGATAGGATGTAAAGTATTAATTAAATAGCAGCAAGAAGGAAAACAAATAATAATTCAGTGTGAATTTATTTTACACCGCTGGTCCCAAACAATCCTGATGAAGTGTTTACCTTGCGGTGGGTGAATTACTCGTAATCAACGAGCTAAACTGATTAGCAACACGCAAACAATGGCTGAGTGGTTTTAACTGGCGCCTATTGTGAGCCATACTGTAATAATGCTTTATGTAAATCAGATACGAGGCAGCATTAGGGAATGCTTCTGGTATCAAATGCATTGTGTGCTAAGCTCCACTGCGCTGGCATTGCAGGGTGACTACTGTCAGGGAAAGCAATCTGAAATGTATTTCTCAATTCATTAATGCTCTGCAGGGACGTGAAGGAAGCACCAAAGTGTGTTTTGGAGATGCAATGTGGCTGCTGGGGGCAAAGCATCTCTGATCATGTTACATGAGCAATGACTTCTGGGGGTTTTCTGACTGCAGCATCCAACAAAGCCACTATTCACTGTACTGCAACATGGGTAAAAGACGACCATGTGATGAAAACATGGAAGATTAAAGCTAACCAACTGAACGCAAACCTAATTTTCTTCCCAGCAGAAGCAACGGACAGAGTTGAGAGCATGAGAGCGGTTCCTCTACTACTCCCCTGGGGGAGAGCAAGACTCAAACTGAAAACACGATTCCTCAACTCTCCTTGAACTTGGCATCAAACTCCCGCTTCGGAGCGGCAGACACAGGGGGATTGTCAAAACCAAAATCACGTCAAAACAGCTTGGCTCCGTCAGTGGCTGGCTAATCCACTGCACCGGATCAAAGTGAGGCTGGAGAACTCTTGTCTGAAGGAGAAAACATGGCCAGAGAGAGACCCGAGGCCTTAAAGAGTGATGGCGGGCTCCCCTGATTGGTCAACGCTCAATCCCATTCTAGGCAGATTGACTATCCATGCATGCTCCAGAGCTGAAGACACAATGGGGAGGGGAGGGAGGAAGAAAAGGAGAGGGAGGGAGGAGGGTGAAGAGTAGTAGTGTGCTTACCCCCCACAAACTCTTCCCAACAGCTGAACAATGGGAAAGGATAGAGAGAGACAGAGAAAAAAAAGAAAAGAAATGGCAAAGTGCAGGGCCTGCATGCTGAATTTAAGGTTTCCTACAGATCTCCTGCCAGAAACCCACTCAACCTCTCGGCCTCTAAAACTTCACACAGCATACACGAGACACCTGGCTAACTGGCTTTGACACCAACGAGCACCAAACATCTTTTCTGCTCTTCTACCCTCCCCCCCTTCCCTCTTTTATCTCCCCCCTGGCAAAATCATTTACGAGACAGAAAAGCACACGGCAAACATGAAAACCAACAACTCACCCAACCCTTTTCCTCTCCTTCTCTTCTTTCTCTTCCTCTCCTGCACTCCCTTCCTCTCTCAATCACAGCTCCAGCTGGTGAGGCTGCATTGCTGCTGCTGCTCCTCCTGGCCACGCCCCCTGCTGACCACGCCCCCCCACAGCTCAGTCACGTGACCGCCATCCCATGAGGCTGAGGAGCCACACCCCTCATTGAGGGAAAGTGAATGGAGAACATTGTGGATACAGCAGACCACGTGCGATTAAGTAAACCCACTGGAGATGCACGCTGTGTGTTTGTGTGTGCAGTTTAATCAAAATGAAAGACAGCGGGAGAGCGTGTGTGTGTATGTGTCAGAATATAGGAACATTTATTTTCTCAGTGTGCGTGTGTGTGTGTGTTTGCACAAGACAAGAGGTAACATCCTTCTCACTTCCCAGTCCTTGTGTGTGTCCATCTGCACTCTCCCTCCCACTGCTTTGTTTCACAGAGGAGAGCATTTGATTGTGTGTGTGTGTGTGTGTGTGTGTGTGTGTGTGCGTGTGTGTGTGTGTGTGTGTGTGCACTGAAAGCATTTGGTCATCTCCCTCCTTCAGTCCTCCAGGGTGCTCTCTCTCTCTCTCGCTCTTTCTCTCTCTCTTTCTCTCTCTCTTTCTCTCTCTCTCTGACACAAAAGTCTCCAACCTTCAAAACTGTGTTGACTCATGAAACTAAAGCCATGACTAAAACAGAACATATCTACGATTAGAAAAGAAAGAAAGACAATCTTTAAGAAGGCATAAGTTTACTTTTGGGGGGGAAATACGCTTCTTTATTCATTTAGTTAATATCAGAAGAGTGGTGTCATCCTCGTGTCTTTGCTCTAGACATGAAGCTATAGCCAGCAGGCGACTAACTTAGCTTTGCTTAGCATGAAGTCTGGAGGGTAAATTGATGGCCTATTCACAACAACTTGAGCGAATCGAGCGTCAATGAGCTCAACATTGGCTGCAAAAGAGATTAAAATTGTTCCAAAAACCCAAATGTTCTCTGGAAGGACGTGTCGCTCTGGTCTGCTGCTTCCTGTGTCCCAGTTCAGCCACAACAGAGAGATTCATAGTTATCACCGCCAACCCGCTGCCTGCAACACACTAATGCAGTCGACATGCTTAAGATGTTTTCTAAGAATAGTTTCATCATTCAACAAAGATTCTGGTTATAAAATGACTGGAAGGAGAGAGCGCTTTATTTGTGTCTCTTCTGAGGAACTTTGTTTTCCATGGGAGATTTTCACACAGCATTCAGCAGAACGTCTTCCTTCCTGTCAAAGCTGAAGCTGAATCTCACACTTTTTTCACACGCTTTGTTGTGAATGTAGGGAAGCAGGAATGCATGATTGTGTCAGGTGTCACACTGTTGAAACATATTCAGTGTTGTATTCAGTTGTCATGTGCTTGATTTACCACGGAACAGTTTTATGAATTTAGAGTCATTTTACACAACTGACTCTTGGTTGAGAATAATTTCTCATATCTAGATTAATAAACTGAGCTCCTGATCCAGTAAATATATTCTGCTCTGCGAGACATTCATTTTTCATCCACAGCCTCGTGGCTTCATAAGTTAAACATCTTGATGGGCCTCGGTTCGGTTTCTATCAACGCTCCAGCTTGTCAATATTTTATCAGCTCGTGGGTTTATCGATTGACTCCCCGCAGAAATGCAATAAAGTCGAGCAGTGGATTTTCTCTCAGCAAATTATCATTTTCTGTCTTAAGATCAGGACATTAAATCTGCCGTCTCCAGTGTGGACCCGGGGTAAAATGTAAATGTTTTCACCATCAGCCTTCAGAGTCAAATAAATCAATAAGAAATCGGACACATTCCCGCTGTATATCTCTTTTCAGCAAAGACAACATTTTCCATATAGCTCTCACTAAACAATGCTGTCAGTGACCCACCAGTGGCTGAAGTTACCATTTCCTCCCGTGGGAACCAAGGATTAAAGAGGAGGTCTGCTGTGTGTTATTTTATTAGTTTTCCTGAGAGCCTAAAAAGCTGCTTTGAGCAAAGGATTTATGGGAAATTGCTTCAACTAGAATCCAAGCAAGGTGATTTAAAGGCAGGGGGACTCACAATATGTGTGTTTGCATTCATTTTACATGTTCATAAGAGAACATACAAAGTCATCGAAATGTCACAAAAGGTTGATTGAGTTAGATTTTCTTGCAGGGAAGTCATTAGCTTACTCTGCAAAAGCAAAATCAAGAGATTCAAGCTGTGTTTCATCATTTTTTTCCACTTCTTCTTTTGAAACACAGCGGCCACTTGGGCTCAAAGCACAGTTAAACATTTGGTAGCATGATATCATGTGGCCTTGGGGGGGGGGGAGACAGAAAAAGCGGCGGTGACTGGCGAGCCCCGTCGGGGAGCTCCGTGATTGGTCCTGATGTCGGGGGCCGATTGCTGCGAGGGCCGAGCGCACATGTGGAGCCGATTAAAAGAGTCGGCTCCGTGACTCAGCTGACCGAGGGACTCGGTGACACATCCTCAGTGTCGAAGAAGGAAGGGAGGAGGCAAAGAAAAATAGAGATGAAGGGGGAGGGGGCGAGAGAGACAAGGGAGAGAGGAAGAACATCTGGCTCGGCCTGGGTGTCTACAGGGAAGATAGCTGGGTCGGCTAGAGACTTCCTGTTGTTTTTTGTTTTTTTGCAGCGGTTGCTCCGCTCCCCTGTTGTGCAAATGGAGACAGCATGTGTGTGATGAGTGAAGAGGTTTATCTCAGCACCCTAAAGTGGCCTCCTGGACTCAACCTCCTCCTCTGACTGAAACCACTGCACATACATTAACAGTACAAATGTAAGAGTCTGTATACAGATGTGGAGGTAACAGGCAGTCTAGCATTAAGACCCAGGCAAAGGGCAGAGTCTCACCTGGGCCTCTCCTCCTGAACTGAGACACGCTGAGGCCAGCCAGCCCTTACTCTGGTGACTGATGGGATTCTTCATGTTTGCTGAGGGACTGACACTAGATCAAGATCAGCCAAGAAACAAGATTCCAGTCACCTGGATGCCTTCAACTGGGGGAGGGGACTGGGTTCCAGTCAAGCTCGTTTTTAAACAAAGACACAAGAGGAGACAACCACTGCTTCCCCCAAACGTATCAGGTTGCATTGTCCCTTTTCACTAATCAATTGAATGGACCACTTTCTGTTTTATTTCTCTTTTTGCTTCGTCTTCAACTGAAGGGGGACCGAGTGGGAGAGTAGTCTTCTCGCATGTGTTTTTTATTGGGTGGTTTGAGTCACCATGGCGTGCTGCGAGTAAGTAAATTGGATTTGATTTGGTTTGTGTGCAGTGGTGGTTTATTCATAATTGGCCTATACATATTTTGTGACAATTTCCTCTTTTTACACATAACTCCACACTGACCTCCCTGATGGTGCAGTTCAGCCCCACATTGTTCATTTTCTTTGCTTGTCCATTTGTTTTGATGTATGTATTACTTGTATAATTTACTCCATCCTTTCTTTATCATGACCTACATTTAGGCCTTCTATTGAAACTCACTTGTTGAGTGGAGATACGTCTTTTATTCCATGCATTTTCAATAAAATCTCTATTTTCATCTCTATTTTCAGTCCAGTTTATTCCGGGTCTTGTGCATTGAGAATAACCAGGTCACATATATATATATATATATATATATATATATATATATATATATATATATATATATATGCTTCTCTCCTCCAGGTTTATTCCCCTGCGCTTGCAAATTCCAGTTTACAATAACTCAGGCCCCTGTTTGCTTTTTCGTCCGCTTTTTACCGTCCAGAGAGTGAAAACTCTGTGCTGTTTGCATAATGATGGCCACAAAGAGGATAAACTGGACAGATTTTTGCAGCCTCGAAAGTTTGTTTATAAGGAAGTGTTTTTTTTTTGTGTCTCTTTAAACCCACCAAAGCTTTCCCAGCTGGACTGAAGAGCGAGCGCTACTGTAGCATCAAGGACTGAGAAAAACGGCGAGGACGAGTCGCCCTCACTGCTTTCAAACTACCATGAAAGCATTGTTTCTTTAACGATGAACCAGACCAGTTCTCACACTGGTGAGAACTGGTCTGGTTCTTCATCTCACGAGGATTTAATGAGGAAGTGTAAAACGGCGTTCAGTAAAAAGATTTGTTTCAAAAAAGAAAAAAGAAAAGGGGTTTGCAATTAAATAAGCAGAAAAAGAGGGATGTTTCTGTGAATTCATTTTCAACATCCCCATCTGAGGAGGGTTCATCGTGCCCCGACTTGATTGGCCTTAATGGAAACCAGTTGTCCCTCTTGCCTCTGCAGAGTGATAGTCTGAAACAGCTGAGCTCCCCCGAAGACCAAAAGACAACCAAACAGATACTCACAATCGGAATCCATCTCGTGGCTGTTGTGCGTCTCACTGCAAGTTGACGCCATCTCAGAACTTTTCCTCCCTTAGTTCCAGTATTTAACAAGGAAAAACTCAGATAAGACTAAAAAAAAGCCTCTGAATATTTCCCAGCCTGTGGCGTCTGCTGCTAAGTTCTGCTGAAGATGAGCAAGAGCTAATCTCACAAACTACACACACACACCAACATGTACTCTATTTCCCGTTGTTGTTCCGGAGTCAAAGCCTCCCCCGGTGAACAATAAACACAGCGACGCCAAGGGGATCGGCCTTCTGGGGAATCCCTGGCCCCTCGCTACATGTGCGGGGGGGCGAGGGATGACTCAACTCCACAACAACGAAGAGAAGACAGGAAGGAGCTCTGCGATTAAACTTGATGTGCGGCCGCTGCACGTCTCCCAGAAACATCTATGGTCCAGTTATGATGCTAATTATTTATCATGTAAACTTTCCATGTGCAGGGACAGGGAAGCAGACTTCTAGAGACCGTGAAGCAGCATCTTTTTGAGCTGAATGTGGGTGCCAAAACTGAACAGCAAGGGATTGTAGTTTGCCAGAGCGTAACGCGGAGGAACTCATCTGTGGCAACTTGCCCTTTCCCCCAAATCTTCAGTTGCAAGTGCGCCTCCTCCATCTGCCTCCTCTTCCACGGAGTGAGGGTGACGTGTGCAGTCTGCTGCACGGCATCAAGAAGCACTTCACGCTATCGAGGCTCGAAGTGAAAGTTCACCAGAAGCTCCTCCGGGCTCCACCGAGGACGATGGTACTCTTCGAAGAAGCTAATTGCCCGTAAACCACAAAGCTGCCGTAATCTCCTTTTATCCCTTAAAATATCACTGCAAACCTCAGTTATGACATCAGATCCAGTCTCTGTTTTGAGTGTGTTTAGGTATTGAAAGGTTCAGACTTGAGTGCCCTTAAATATTCAATCAAATCTGCCTGTAAGCTCCCAGCTGAGGAACCAATCAGCGAAGCAGCACAACTTGGCTAATCTAAAACATGAATCTGTGTGGTGAGGAAGGTGCTTGAGCACAAAAGAGGCCATGAGGATTCAGACCAGATAAGTTATGTATGACTCCCCTTCTGCCTGCATTGAACCTGCAGGGTTAAACAGTACAGCTGTTTATCTTTTATTCTCTAGGTTTATCTTTACACTGTGCTGCCCATGATCAGAGAGCTTAGACAGAGATGAGCGCTTGCACAGTTGAATTTCTACGAAGCCGACAGGCTGGAAACAGAGTAAATGGCACTCCAGCATCACCTCGTCACAGCTCACTGGGCCGTGATGTTTTTTAGACTAACTGTCCTGCTGGGCTTCAATCGTATTTTATTTATTTATTTCATGTCACTTCAAAACATATTTTCCCAGGATGATGGGAAGCCTCGGACAGTAGATGTTTATATACTTCTTAAACTCTGAATATCTTAGTTAAAGGGAAAATGTTTGCTTTGTAGTCCCCAGGACAGCTTTGCAAGATCGATCTGTCTTGGTTCCATTTGATAGAGATAATAGTCAGCACAGTTAAAACAGACCAGCTTCTGAGCATAGTTTGTCCTTAAGGGAAGTCTTGACTGCAGATTTTAGTCAATGTTTGCTTACAGGCGTTGGGTAGTCCGACTGCAAATGGGGGAGAAGTTGAACAAAGCCTGTGGTGACTCCACAGGGAGCGGTGTGAAGCCTGTGATGTCACTTGAGTCAGGGTCTGTTGGGTCTTAAGTTTGGAAGTGAGAGAATCTGGGGATGTGGAATTAGAGAGACGTGAGCTCACCAGACCCCTGCAACCCGCCGCGCTGTGGATAATACGGCACAAGGCTTAATTGGCGGTGTACTCTTTTAAGCTGGCAAAGTTTTTGCAACCAAAGTTTCGTTTATTGCTCCAAAATCTGCGCAAACTATGAAATCCATCTCCATCAGCTGCTGGGAGCATGAAGAAACAGCCGTGTGACATATTGGATCTGCTGCACTGGTCTATGTGACCGAACTTACTAAAAAAAAGACGCTGTGATCAAAACAAGGACAAGACTGAGACTATATGTCATGATGAGTCAAAAAACAAGCTCCGACTCGATGTTCACGGACAAACTCAACTGCAGTCGGTGTAACACAAGGGACAAAACTGCACCGTCTTATTTTTCGTCCTCCACACACGCTCACTTCAGACAGACTCACACCCTCGCACAAGAACCCCTCCGCCCCCTCGTCTCCTCTCGTCTCGTCGTTTCAGCAGCAGATGGTACAGTAGGGCTGCGGCACAAACGGCCATCTGTCTGTCCACGTGCACATTAGAAAAGCTATTCATGTTATTCCAGTCTGTCCTCTATCAGCCAACAAGTGGGCCAAACATAATTAGCAGAGAATGTGGAGGAAAAACTCACCTCACATGAACCTTTGTTCTTCTTTTAAACAACTCTAGGTGTGAATACAAACAGTTTGCAGATGATCGCACTGACAAGGACCAAATGGTGTTTTCTTAAAGAAGACGTTTGCATTCCAGGTCTGCGTAGTTAATTATGTTTGATTGATGGCGCTGAAAAAACAATCACTCTATGTCTCATGCTGCTTTTTTCCCCCCTTCATTTCAAGGCCACTACTCTGGCTTAGTTTCTTCATTTCCATTGCCAAGACAAGATGAATGATTTTCCCATCAGTTACTTGGACAACTGAACCACAGCGGGGTCTTACATCTGGATAAACAAGAGGGAGGATTCACCCGGAGAACGGAGATAACGTCAGCCGAGATCAAGCGTTATCTCAGTCTGCTCCATCGGGCTCTGATGGCCCAAATCCGACTATTTATCTTTTATCACTTGCCGAAGGAAAAAGTTGACAAAGGCGATTCGGAGTGAGTGTCTAAAGTTAGGCTGTTTTGTCAAACTCATATCAGGAAGTGTGTGTGTGTGTGTGTGTTTAAACATGTATGTGCTCTTACATGTATGTTAAGGTGAGAGTGTGTTGGTTTTCGAGCTCGCAGGAGAAAGTGAATGAACTGTTTACTGAAGTTGTGGGATTTGGCAAGACGACAGAAGAGGACAAAGGTCTTTCTGCTGTGGTGGGAAACTTCTTTAACCCTTGACTTCCCCCAGATGCTCAATGTAAACGTCAACTTCCGAAAGCCTTATCTGGGGGAGCAGGGAACTGTGTGTGTGTGTGTGTGTGTGTGTGTGTGTGTGTGTGTGTGCGTGTGTGTGTGTGTGTGTGTTGGAGTCTATGTATCTGGGACTGAAGGGCTGAGCCTTCCACATTTCTCTCAGCTCCTCTTCCTCCTCCAATGTAAAAAAACAACAACTTTCATGTCATGTCCAGTTCTTTTCAGTGTCCACACTTCAGAGAGTTTGCTTTGAATGAGTGTCTTTCCTAGGGATGTATTGGAGCGTTAAAAACATGGATGGAAAAAAGGCTGGCATCTGTGTGTTGGATGGCTTTCTGCAACAGAACACCAGTGTGGTCCGAGCTTCTGACCCTGAAGTTGTTTGAGGAAACGTTACCAATCCTCTGAGAGGAAGGTCAGGAGAACTAAACTCATTTTGAATTTCCTCACTGGCTTGAAAAAAAGGAAATACAGCTTTATTTAACCTGCAAACCAGGTTCACTGTCTCAATAGATTTTTTTTCCCCTGGCATACACTGCCTCCTGGTGGTGTGTTTAGGAAGCACAACAACAGTGAAAGTCACATTATAGTCACAATAATGAGAAGTGACACTTGTCACTGTTATCACCGCGGGACATTTCTGAGCTGAACAGACGGACGTCCCAGTGTGGAGGCCCGCAGACTTCAAGTGAGCAAAACTGAGGCTTTTTGGCAGCTTAGTCAAAGACACATTCAGGGACAATATGGGCCTCAGTGTAACATAATGGGACTCAGAAAAGGCCTTGTGTCTCGACTCTAGCTTGAAGGTACAGTTCACCACATAATCAAAAATACATATTTCTCCTCCTATACGTTGCAGTGCTATTTATCAATCTAGATTGTTCTGATTTTGGAAAATCTTTACAGCAGTGAGCAGATTCATGTAGGAACTGTGGTTGAAAGGAAATTGTTCCTCCATGAAACCGCTCACAACAAGGTGTGTTTTGTGACAAACTCTTTAAAGAGTGGTGGTGACTGAAGTCGTCGATATTACCTCATGTGCTGTGATTGTCTTCATCAAACATCTCAGCTCTTTATGGAACAACAACATGTATTAATTCAGACATGACTGTATCTTTTCACCCATCTTATTTAACTACTCGTACAAAGAGATGCTGGAACAGTAATACTTGCAGATTTTAACTTTTAAGAGGGATGACAGGAGGGTCTCTTGGTTCAGAGACCTTTCCGGAGCCAAAATGTCCCACGCTCAATTACTGTGACTTTCCATTTATCAAATGTTCATTGAGCAAGAAAAGTCCGACATAATCAGTCTGAAAAAAGTCCCAAATTCAAGAAATGTCACACAAAACGTGTGTGAACCCGTGGAAACCATCATCATAATATTAACGAGGATCCGAAGCAACTACATGTTTAACTGCAAAACAAAAGCTTCAATAATTAATTTGGATGCATTTTATTAAAGCTTGTGCAAAAAAAAAAAAAGTTGACCAGTAACATGATCCTACTGTATCATCAAAATCTGATTCCACTGAAAGATGATATATATATATATATATATATATATATATATATATATATATATATATATAAAGAATGAAATCTCAGCCGTAATAGAGAGTGCTCTAAAGTCTGAGATTGATTATACTTGTATTGTGAGACACATTATGACCACTGCAGCCACATCACGCCCTTCAGCAACAAGTCTCAGTCAGCAGCAGTTCCCTATCACAAGAAAAATCTCTCTTTCCTTTTCTTCGCCTCTCTCTCCCCTTTTATTTTCGGGGTAATTAGCCGACAGGTCACGCTGAGTAATGGTCTGGGATCAGTCCAGAGTATAATTACACCGGGAGAGGATTGACCGTGAATATACCTTCGCCTGAGGCGGCCTGTACGTGTGTGTGCTTGCAGGTGTGTCGATGAGCGACAACAAAAGTAAGACAATTTGAGATGAATAACGTGTGTGTGTGTGTGTGTGTGTGTGTGTGTGTGTGTGTGTGTGAGAGCCCTTTCCTGACCTATGGGACAGGCAGAGACAAATCGCCCCCCCCCCCCCCCCCCCCCCCCCCCCCCGCTGTCCCCACATCCCCACTTTCAGAAGGTCACAATCCAAATGAAAGACAAATGGCTTCACTTGCTCTTTCTTCCATAATGACGACACCTCAATTAGGAAAACAAATGTGCTACAAGATAATCAGTTTATTTAAGCAATATTAAAAGACAGATTCCAGTGCAGCATACATAATATGGCTTTCTTGAGATGAGGATTTCTCTTTTGTTCTTTATCATCACATCAGGAACAATGGCACCACAATAAGTCCTTTAAATGCCTTTATTGTAGCTATTCTATTTTCTTTAGTGCTGTAACAGTAATCCAGCTGAGATGGACATCTTTTCCTTCCCCATATCCCCACAAAACACTGGAGGAGTTGCTAAATGAGGTTATGTGACCCCAATGATAACCCACCAGCCCCATGAGCCCCGTGATAGCGACACCATTAACGATCAAGCTCTCTGTCGACGTCTAGTAACAGTAAAAGGGAAGAAGGTAATAAGGGGAATCTTTGGTGCGTCTAAATAATGGAAATATTTGTTAGTTGCAGCCCTATATTAATTTCCCCCTGAACAACGGCTAGGTTCCTACACGGGAAGAACAAAACAAAGACTCTCAAGTGTGAAATCTGGTCTGAAAAGGATGGACCAACAATTAATCGATTATGCATGTCATCTAATTGATTAATGGACTAATTGTTTTCGGTTGTTTGTGCGTGACCTCCGCTGGCTGAGGGCGTCAAGCTACGAAACATTCATCTGCTCGTCTGTCTGTGATCTTACAACAAATGCAGCTCTCCGGCATGTGTGTGTGTGTGTGTGTGTGTGAGTGTGTGTGTGTCCACAATCCTTTTCATGTTGACCTTTTGCACAAACACGCCCCGTGTAACTCTTTCTCTCTCTCTCTGCGATGCTGTGATCAAAGTACAGGGGGGACATTTGCTGGGAAGCTGACTAACTTAGATCACATGACCCCCGAGAGAGGAAGCACGCTGCGGTGAGGTCACTCAGCAGGGGAAACAATCACGCTGACAGAACACGGAAGGAAGCACAGGATACTCGGTGTGCCTTTGTGTGTGTGTGTGTGTGTGTGTGTGTGTGTGTGTGTGTGTACGAATGATGTGTGATGTAATTTCCTCCTGGAAAAACTGAATGGGCAGGAAAGCAGCGTATCTAATACACTCCCAAAGACACAGACGACAGCCATATGACAAAAATTATTAAAACAAAAAAAATTATTTTCTAATTCATGTCACTGAAGAAAGTCAACTGAAAGCACTTACAATGGTGCAGTAGGGCAACTTATCATTTCCCCCACATCCCAAGAGAACAATGTGTTTTCATGCCTAACTTCAACTTTAACTGAAGTTTTCTATTTTCCATTACTTCAAATTACAATGATTTCAAGACTAGAAGTGTTTTTCCGGTTTGTTTCAGCTGTCTTGATGATTTGTTAGAGCAGAGCAGGGTGGCCCAGTCAGAGCCCCTGGGCCCTGCAGGCAGGTCACCCTTCATTTAGACCCCTAACCAGGGCCTCTCTCTGTGGACAAATAAGTGGCGACCACCCCCATGAGCTAGAAGAGAACTGCATTAAACCTTCAGCACAGAAACAGACCAGATATTTATGGTTAATTGACGTAGAAACATTATGGGTACAACATGAAGTGCTGAAGCACACATAGAGACAGACACAGTGAATAAACTGTGGGAAATCTGACTACAAGCATCTACTCAAAGTGCAGTATTTCATCTTGGTGTAAAGACCAAAACAGGAATATATAACATTAAAATGGGTTAAATCAATTCGCCAGCACCATCATTACGTTACACCAACAGCTAATTATATTATATGTAATTATAATAGATACTTCATGGTTCATCAAGATGGTTAATAGTGATATGGGAACGCTGATTCTTCCCCTCGGCAGCTTTATGATGAATTCCCGCTCATTGTTTAACTTTCCGATCCGCACCTCTAGTATTTTGGTTCACGCTCACCGCTCTCATGGCGTCATCTTTGGTCACAGAAGGCAGCTGTTTTTGAGTGAAGGACCCAGAGTGCACTACCTGCTCAGCCCCACACAGCAACCAGACACATAGGCACTAGCTGGTGAACATAGTGCAGCATTTAGCAGCTAACGAGATGTTTCCCTCAGGAGTTGGTGCAAACCAAAAACAGAGCTAAAAGAGAGCAAATATTGGATTTAGATTTGCTTAGTGGTCAAAAACAACAACTCAAAGCAAACGATTATGTCGCACTTTAACTGCTGGATGTGTAAATAAGCAACCGTTTGCTAACCAGTTCACCAGTTCAACTAAAAAAACTGTTGATATGTCAATGTTGTGTCAGTTTTTGTCAGTTTCATAAAATGCCTTAAGACGTTATCTATACTTTGCTTAAATATTGTCATGCATATCATGAGATAAAACTACCTGGTAAACTTAAAAACATTTTCTAACAGTTATAAATCTCCCCAATTTTACAGAAATGTAGCTGGGTAGTTGTGACAAGGCTTGTGGGTTAGCTTACTCCGTATACTGGTGTGTTTCTGCATGGAATATTTTAAAGACAGGTGTTTTCCCTATATTTAAACGTGCTTTAAACAAGATTTGGAGCATTTCTGTTGTCTCTCAACGGCTCTCTACATAGCGATGGCTGACTCCCAGCTAACGGTGCTAAGAGCGCTAACAGCGCTAACAATGCAAAGTACATTGACAGCTGTCTCTGCCATATGAGTGCAGTGCTGAGCATCTAGACCACCCTTCTTTGTTGCATGTGTTTTTACTGCAACTGTAGCGCTACTTACTATTAACTACCAAACTACGGTTGCCAAGGTCAGGCTTTCATCACATAACAAAATCCACGTTGGCTCCAATGCGGCATTAAGAACGTGAATAACCACAAATACAGACACGCAGTCTGCCGTTTCTACCGACAGACGGGCCTTCAAGGACACGGCCACTTATGTTGCTGACAGACATGCAGACATCAGACTAATCAAAAAGCTGCTCGTGTTACTGACCCTTTCTCTTAGTGAGAGATCTGATACTGGGGTTAGTCTGTAGCCTCAATGTGAGTGGAGAAGGAGCAGGAAGATATGAAGTCAGAAGAAAAAAATAATTATGCATCATGTTGAGTCAAAATGAAATGTTATCTGGAAAATGTGACATTTCTTTACCCAGTCAAGAGTGCACGGTTTCCCCTTCCTTCACACATAATTAAATGCAATTGTTTTTTTAAGTTTAAGACAGCTTTCCCACTGATGACAGCGTCCCATCGAACTGTTAAGGCTGTGCTAAATCAAGGCTGCAGAGCTAAATCACAGCACCAAAGCACTGTTAAAATGGTATGTCTCTGATTCAGTTTATACACAACAATCCAACAACCTTATGAGATTCTACATGAGATCCATGGGATTCTACAAGCACAACATAATCCTTAATCATCAAAAGACAATGTCCCAGAACGTATACAATCAAATAGCAAAACAACCAAGCTTCAATACAGGACTGTATCGTATAAACTTGAGATAGTCGCAGTGTACCCAAGTACAGAAAGAGGTTCTTCATGATAAGGAGCTATACAATATGAGGAGCTGTTTGTTGCTGTGTCTACACACAAAAAATACACTGAACTGGATTTGTATCTATTTTTACATCAACATCAAAGGTTTGATTGCCATTTGAAGGCAGTTATATTGTTAATCAATGGTCAATTAATACTTTTATTAGACAGCATATTACAGGGATTTGCGTCCATACTGGGTTGCATCATTTTCGCTGGGAAATGTCGGATTTTCCACAGATTGGTTCACTTGGTGACTAACCTAGTGGTCATCAGTGTGTTCTGTAGTGTTCTGTATAACCATCAGTGTACTGACACTCCCTGACGACACGTCTACATCCCAGCTGCAAGGTCTAAAACCACTGAAGGTCAGCATAAACAATACTAAGTTAAGTTGCTCTTTAATCAAAAAAAGGTTACTTTCCAACAGGAATTTAATGAGTGGACATTACGATTAAGAACTGGGATGTAACCATCACCAACAGGACCGAAACGGAGAAAGTGCAGCAAAGATCAATGGCTGTGGAGCAGTTTTTCTCTCAGTATCTTTTTGTTTATGTCACGCATGAGGATACATGTGCCCTTGGCACGATGCCCATACCCGCCCGTTGTTTCGCATTATTTCCCTGATCAACATGTGGCGGAAATTCGCCAAGATACACGGCATTGCTACTGAGTGGACATAGATGGAAACAACTGTGAATATAAAACGCTTTTCACATGTTCTATGAGGAAGGAAATGCATTCAATGCGTTTGCTCAAGCTCAAGGACACACAGCATCTTTGAACAAGTACTCAAAAAAGGACAGTATTTCAGTGTGAGGATATGACTGGAAGGAGTAGGGGTCGGTATGTTATGACGAAACAGACTTACTGTCAGGGTTGGGAGATTTACGTCCATGACTAGGCGAGGAGCAGCGGAAGGTGGTAACGATGGTGTTGTGGTGAGGGTTCGGGTGGTGCGGATGGTGCACTGGTAGGTGGTGGCCATTGTTTTCTGGGGGGGCCCTGGTGATGCTGATATCGGGTTTACGTACATCTCCGGGATTAGGAGGCTCAAACTTGCGAGCGTGATTCTGCTCAGGGGTCCGGCTGGTGCCGTTGTTGTTGAAGTTGCCCTCATTGCGGCGGATCACCGGGGAATCGGCCGTCGTCTTGGCGAAAGTGACCTCCCTCTTGTGGCTCATCTCGGGGGTCTTGGAGTGGCCCAGGACTTCGGGGCGCTTCAGGGCGCTGTTGGCCGCATAGCGCGCGGAAGAGGGGCTGGTGACGTTATCCACCTGCCTGCTGGAGGAAGAGGAGATGTCGATGGAGAGTTCGGAGCGCCGCGACACCGGCTCGGGGGTCTTGGAGCCCCCTCCGCCCATGATGGAGCGGGGTTGGGTGAAGTTGAGGTTGTTGTTGTTGGTGGGGGCCGGGGCCGGGGCGGCGGTGCCCAGGTCACGGTAGTAGATGCTGGTGGGAGACATGGCGTTGCGGAGAGGGGAGTTGGTCGTCCGACGGGAGCCGGGAGACAAGTGGGATGAGGTGTCGACATCCTCCACCTCAAAGGACCTCTTCAGGGCTGCATGTGAGGGACAAACACAACACAGTCACGGGGAGAGTCGACCGCTGGAAACAAACGAGTTGATTAACCGACAGAAAATGAATCAGCAACTATTCTGATCATTTGTTTATCATGTGAGTCATTTTTAAACAGACAACTCCAAACATTCTCTGGTTCCAGCTACTCTGCTTCTCTGTCTTTTATATTGTTACGCATTGAATATCTTTGGGTTTTAAGCCATACACTGATTAATCACAACAAATAATGGCCAATGAAAAGAATTGTTAATTGTTGCTTCGACTAAATATTTTTTTGTTTTTACATGTAAATGTCCTCCATGCAAGTATTAGAAGTAAAAGTACTAGTTCTGTTGAAAAATACCCTGTGCAACAGCTATATTATTATTATGAGGAAATGATATATTATTGCATTACTAGTTTGTTAAGAAGATCTTAGGTGGAACTGCCAGACTTGTGAATCATGGCAAGGGCCCCCAAAAAGACACTATAGCTGCCAAATATATTTCGGGGATTAAAACAATATATACTGTATATATCCACTAGTGCACAAAACCGAACACTTTTTTTCTTCTGTCATTATACAACATAAAAAGCCAACAAAACTTGCTAGCCATCGTTAACTGACATGTTCAGAGAGTTATTCTGCCTCCTCCTGCGTTCCGCCCACTTAAATACGTCACCATGTTACCACGTAAATGGGAACAATATCATAAAACATTCATCAAAAAGGTTGTACCAATTAACTGAGGAGTAAACAAAGTGAATTTCTTTCTGAAACTCATTATGAACAGTATCAAAGTACTGTAGTACAGCGCCTGAGGTTTGAGGGCGGAGTTATGAGGCAATTTTGTTTGGCAACACAAAGGACACAGCATGCACCAGCCATTAGGCCGTACTTATCTGACTTCATTACATCCCCCTCACCAGCAGCAGGTCTTTCAATATACTAGTCGCCTTCATGTTAAGTTGATTCATGTGTTGTTATGTCATGACACGCGTGTGTGTGTGTCTGTGTGTCTAAAATTCACAGGTTTTTCCACACAGAGCCATTTGAAGTGCTTCACGACATGTTAGAACGCACACAATCAGCCAAGCATTGTTCCCTGCCAAGTGTTTTGGCAAAAAGTCTCCTTGTTTATGAGCAACACGAGCACAGAGATAGAGGCACATCCTTCCCCTCGGTTAGTTAAAAAATAACTGCTCGATGCAGATATGGGATCACCCCTGGGAAGAGTGCACTGGCTCAAAGTCAACTTGAATTTGACTCCCATCGTGGAGTTGCTGTGCCAAGCGAATGGCCAGGAGCTGGTCTCATAATGACACACTAGTTGGGCCGGCCCCGCTCACGCACACCCTTAAGAGCATCTCCTGCTTCCTGCAACCCGGAACGCAGAGCTGATTATTTGATCTGCTTGCGGCTTGCGGGCGTCTGCGTGTGCACGCGTCTTTATGTAACTATATGTAGTTTTGTTCAAAGTGCTCGTAAAAAATGTAAACAAGTAAAAAAACGAGCAAGTGTGTGTCACGGGAATGTATTTGTGTATATTTTTAAGAGACTACGCCCACAAGGAGGAGACCCGGGGGCCCCACTGGACTCTGTATAAAACTCTGTCAGGGGATACACACACACA
This sequence comes from Taurulus bubalis, assembly GCF_910589615.1. NCBI lineage: Eukaryota > Metazoa > Chordata > Actinopteri > Perciformes > Cottidae > Taurulus > Taurulus bubalis. Next base: position 22,674,190 of record NC_136594.1, on the reverse strand, counting down.
CACACACACACACACACACACACACACAGCTAATATAATTTACTGCTATAAGCTGCTTCGATCAAACACAACGGACATTTGATACAATTTGCCCCCGAACAAAAATTCCGGCTGGAGCCAAAGTATTATTCTGTTTTCGTGTTAGTCGGACACACCAAGGACATTCTTGTTCACTGCGGGAATAAACGGATCTGCTCTCACGTCTTGGAGTTTCTGGTGATTTGTGTTACAAATCGCCTTAACCCCTCCACTACTCCCCGCGCACCCTTTACTTAAAGCGCGGTTACCTTTCATCTTTAGGAATTCTTGCACTATAGGAGGCTGTTGCTGAGGCCGTAAGGCTAGCTTTACATGGAGAAGTACCTACATATGTGTGGAACACAGATGACCCGCACTAGGCACACAAAAAAGGTTCTATGTGTCAGAAACCCCCTTGAACATCATTTTCTCACACTCCCATCATGTATTTTCTGCGATAAAATGTTATGTTTTCCAGTAAGGCACCAGCTTTAACATCCAACCCTTTGATAGAGATACACATAAAAAAAAAAGATACACAATAAACTCGCAATTTGTAAGCTGGGGCCCGAACCCACATTGACATTGGACTGTGTACCGCTGCTTTCCTCGGCCTCGTGCTTTACGATCGCTGAGCGGGAGTCCAAGGCCGCGGTCACTTTCAACTCCGGCCAGAGAATAAGTCGCGTCTACCCGAATTGGTCTGCAGATTTCATAAGGGAGCTGAGAGGCTGCGAAGCGCCCTTCAAGGCTGCATTGTGTAACGAGCGAGGCGCTCATTCTGGCCTCCATTGAGAGCCGAAACACTTTTGTATCACCCGCGCGCAAGCTAACGTCTCCTGACACTTGCTGTAGACTTGTGATACATTGTGGCAGAGCTGTGAGAACTAGAGCTAAACATGGGAAGGATATCAGGATCCGTACTCACACACGTTTGCCCAAATAAGACGGCTGAACCCAGACGCTGTTTTGCCAGTGACCTGTTAAGTGATCTTAGATTAGTATTTCTGTTCTTGGCTGCTTTGTGATTATATGGCCACAGGCTCGGGACCACAGCACAGGACTTGAGTGCTTTCCTCTCAAGCTTGTTTGTATTTAGAGACCGTGCAGCCAAGTGTGCATGATTTAAGAGCAGAGATGAATTTGAATCTTTCTGTGCTTTCATGTTGTGTGGGAATATAGAGAAATGGAGGGGGGACTTCAAGCCATCTCTCACTCAGATGATCGCTCAACCCTCCATGTTTTTAAGGATCACGCTTCTTTCCATCTCTTGGGTCTTTCTTCTTCATGTCTTTTATACCTCCATCCAGGATATTCTTAGCATGAATATCATAAGTACATAGAATCACGGAGCATTAGGAGGAAGAAGGAAGGAGCGTGGTACTGACAGACGGATGAAGGAGTATCGTTCCCAGTGAAACAGCATTCCCAGACTATGAGCTGGAAGCGAGAGGTCAAGTCCACCTCGGAGGAACCTCATTAACAGGAGCCTCATCTCCCCCTTACGTCCCACCGCTACCTATCACCGCCCAGTGTCCGCTATCTCACGCCGTCCCGTGTGGGGAAGATAATGCAGCACCGGCCAATGTAGCAAAGGGTTATTTGGCGCAACAAAAACAAAGATGGAGGCAGCTGTACACTCGCTTTGGTTCATGGTCCTTCGTCCTATAATGCGGCCCAGGTGTGAGGCTCGGCTGCCTCTTTATCATCGGTGTCATCACTTTTCTCTCAAGGACGTCCCGGCTGACGAGCGCAAAACATTCAGTATCATCTCAGCCCAGATGCGCTGAGAGGAGATAGTCGAGGGAGGAAAACAAACAGAGAGACAGGAGGGAGAGGAGGAAAAAGAGACTGGAGATAGAGAGGCAACTAGGTTGCACGGTGAGAAATGGCGAGGTAAAAACGGGACTGAGAAAAGTCAACAAGGATTAGTTATAATAGTATAGAATAATAGTATTCTGGTCTCAGGGTCAGAACTAACACTAGTGCAGTTTGTTACTTTGTTATATTTGACCAAATACCTTTTACACACGTCATGTATTTGGAAAATATTTAGAATATACATTTGTTTCTGAGAGGGGAAAGCATGTGGACTTGACCAGACAGACCCATGCACTGTTATGTCATCGAAACATCTGGAACAGTCTGACAAGCTAAAAAAAACAACTTAAGATCAGGCCAACGCAAAGTTATATTGCACAACGACATTACGATATTGAAAATCATAACCCAAATCATTCATCCTATACAATGATGTCAATGTTAAAAAACATCTGTGAAATAATGAGCTACTGCAAGGCTTTTAATGTGAAACACATGCACACTGTGTCAACTTTTCATTAACATTATAAAACATAATTCTTTTAATAAAGGTCTTTCTAAAAAATGAAATCCGGGATCTCTTTTCTGTCTACTTCACACCTGTAAACACACATCATTTAACCTCATTACTTTGTTAGAAGGTGAACTCTGCACATACAGTAACAACATGAAACCCACTGCACCAGGAATTAAATCAATAAAATATGTACTGTACTGGACACAGCCTTGAACTCCTAATCGGTCTGGTAATTCTAGCCTCAGGCAATAAATCAAGAAATCAAGACATTTACTCTGTCAAACACGGTTTACATAAACCAGTGTATGCACAGGGCAGTTTATCAGATGTCAGTAGCCACAGGATACAAGTCAATGTGGTCAAACCAGGAAAAACATCCTATTTGACAAGACAAGGCCAAACAACGAGCGCAATAATTCCACACTACGGTATTTTTGCTTGGTCAGACCGAACCTTAATGCTACACAATGTCAAACACACGTTTCCCTTTGCTGCCCACTCGTGGTGTTGGGTTTACTAATGCCGACCGGCAGCGGTGCAGCTCACCGCTTCAGATTTACTGCGTGGTTCCCTGCTGGTCTGGCCGACACCCTGTGCCCGGCACAAAGGAATTCTGGGAGTGGGTGTTGGACGTGTTTGGCGAAGAGGGGAAACGTGTGATGGAAGAGGTGAAGTTGGTGCTGGTCAAAATCTTTTCTTCAGTTATGCGAAAGCTCCAGGAGGATCTGAATCCTAATCAGGAGCAAGAGGCAATTTCACCCCTGATTGAGGATTTCTGCACACACACACACACACACACACACACACACACACACACACACACACACACACACACACACGGGCTGCACTCAGCCCAGGGTGCCCTTGCAAAATAGATGGCGGACGGGGGGAGAATGCCAGCTGAAAGGGCAGGCTTGTATCCTGCCTGTACATCTGGTCAGTTAGTCAGTGTGTGTGTGTGTGTGTGTGTGTGTGTGTGTGTGTGTGTGTGTGTGTGTGTGTGTGTGTGACACACAGTCTGTACAAATCCAACCGGCCTGACACAGTCATACCAGCGATGCTGTACATGCTTTGTCTGGTTTAAAATACATCTTGGAACAAACAGGACCACTGAGGCCTGTTAGGAAACGGTTGTATTTACGAACAAAAGCCCCACAAACCTCCTTAATAACACACCGGTCCTTCTGCCAAGTTCACAAGTTGTACCACACACACGCACACATCTTCCATTTCAATGCTCATTTCCTGTCTGTGTCCAAGTGCCACAACAACGTGGCACCTTAAGGCAGATAATCAGTGAAAAATATCTTGGATTGGACTCAAGGCTCAGTTTAGGTTGGCAACCATAGCAGGAGCCCGTGCACGACTCGACAAAGTCTCAGTGCATACACAAATGTGGCCTTTTTCTGGGCTTAGTCTCTGGTGACTCACTCGTTCAGATACATTTTCTACCTTTTACAAAATCATAATATTGTTTCAGTGTGTAGTTGTTATGGTGGTTTCTATCATTCCTTTTCCATAATAGTCCCACACACGAGTCTATCCAAGAGGCATTATTACATCTTAAGCACCAATTACATTGACTCTCCCTCTCTGTGCCCATTTCCTCCTCAGCGTGCGATGCGGTGTACTGGAAAACATAATGATCTGGGATGAAATGGGGATTTACTCCGTCAAGTGTTTGCCTTGCACCTCTCCATCGCTGTTTCTGCTCCGAATGGGAGCACTGGATTGGTGCGTAATCACCAGTATAATCTACTGGTGGGGTAGATTATAGTGGTCACTATTAGGGACTGGATACAGCAGGTGCTTTCTGTGTGTAGATCGTATACGTACTGAATGCTGTCTTGGGCACTACATTATAAGAGAAGATATGTTGAGGAACCTGGTGTTGACCTTTCTCTAACCAACATTTGGATTTATTGCCTTTCTATGTTACTCTGAATAAGCGAGTTCACATACATTCTGAACAAATAATAATAATAGTAATAACCCATTTGCACAGGATATGACAATGCCTGGCCGCCACTGACTGAGATACACTCTTAGAAATAAGGATTCCAAAGCAAGAAGAGCTGAGCTTCAACCCAAAACCTTGTACTTCTGAAGAACCCTTTCTAGAGGAACACTTTTTCAAGGGTTCTTTGTGAGACTACGGGTTCCATTAAGAACTCTTCATCCAACAACCCCTTGTTGAGTTCTTGTTGAAAGCAAAAGATCCTCCCAGCCACAACCACAAAAACTGTGATTTTGTGAACCATGATTGTTTTGGGAGCACATCAGTACCGGCCCTTTAAGGCTACTACTGAACTTGGTTCCCACTGTCCCAGGCTTACCTGTTAAAACACAACTATATGGCTAGGGTAGAGAAAGATCTATAGGATACAGAAGGGAATTCAAAAGGGTTCTAAATGAAATGCTTGGGATATAAAAGGGTTCTCGGGATGAACCCCCTGGGTGAGTTCTTGTAAGCACCCTTTCAAGATGGAAAGTTTCTGACTTAAAATGTCAGAGGATTCTGGGTGGGACCATTACATTAAGATGAGTTCTCTGTAGAACTAAAGGGGTTTCTGTGGGAAACCTTTCACAGGTTGTTTTATGTATAACCAGCAGTGGCGGGCCGTGGGTTTTAGACCAAGGCCTTCAATGACGTGTGTCCACATCAGGTGCGGACTGGGGAAGAGAGTCCCGAGAGTGTATTGAACACGGCGCGTTCAATACAGACTCTCATGTGTGGACAGCAGACGCTCACTCTACTATACGGCCGATTTCTTTGGACTATTACGGCCATGGAGGGAGGTCACACGATGTGGACCGACCCGCGGAGCTATTTTAACCGTATAAGCATCAAGCCCCCCGCGCCTATTTTCGAAAAACGTTTCCTTAATTATCTCCGCAACCACATGGTTGTTTAATTTCATCTAAATTGCTATTGCGAGGCCCGATAAGCGACCACGTGAGGAGATCGGGAACTAAGATTTTACATCGACATAGCCACATTAATAGTTTAAATTAATATTGGAATAGTCAGGCCAGTTCACCAGTTCATAGTGAAGTGCAGGTGAAGCAGGTAAGACCAGATGATCTCAGTAACAAGAGATCTCTGTTCTGTGTAGAATTTGTTCTTCAGGCCATATCTCAGCTACTGAAACTGTCACATTAAAAACAATCTGAACCCCTTTTACTGATCATCATAATCGCATGAAAGAGTAGAGTCTCAAACTAAATAAGACATGCATACTTACGTTCAATTATTAGGGTTTTTCAATTACATTTTGTAGCATTTAAAAACCCAGCCAGATTTATTTCGGCTTATCGAAACTTTGCATGTCAGTAAAACATGAGACAGAGATGACGGCCACGCAGATGAATTCACTGAATAGTCAACTGATTATTAAATGCATCAACCAGGTTGTTTGACAGATGATGTGCTCCCTGAACTGCTAAGTGTGGCCTCAAGAGTACTTCCAGTAATCGGGACACCGATGACGATTTAGACTTTTTCTGATGTCCATGACATCCCACAGTGAGCACCGGACCAGCTGGGGGGACGCAGTTTGACCGGAGGAGGAACAGGAAGGAAGAGGGGAAGGAAGAGGAAGAGGAGGACAAAGGGAATCAATGCCAGCTCCACACCGGCTTAGCCAACAAAAGAGAGACACAGTTGTGAATGTTGTACATGGAGGTGAGACAGATGTTAGCTCTTAACGCTGAGGCTTCCACTGTCTCCCTCGTAGTGCTTTCTGCTGAAGGCTTTCCGGTGCTGGAATAGTTTGGTGTCAGTGCTGTGTGTGTGTTTCTATTATTGACGTAACTTGGGTATAATCAATAGCAGACTAAAGGCTACAGGGACTTGGCTAGCGTCTGCTCAGCACCCTGTTTTTAACTGTAACAAGCACACATGCGTAGTGCGACACAGGGACACACACAAAGTCTGGCAGATGTTGCCGCTCTCTATAAACTCACAACAATAACATAAAAAAAGTGGAAGAAAAGCAGAGAACAAACTACAAACCTTCGAAATCAGAAATAATCCCCTCCAAGTGTGGATTGACTCCAGAATCGGACATCTTTTCAGGCATTAAAATTTCACAAAAACCTTCAACGTTCAAGTGGGCTCCCTCTTATTGCTGAAGAAATTCCAAAACAGAGTGAATGAGAAAGAGAGTCCGGGCTCACAACTCTCTGGAAAAGGAGAAAACTTATTTTCTCTGACTGCCCACTAACTTTGCTATAATGCTGCATTCAGACTTCAGAGAGTGCGAAAAAAAGGCAAGCCTCCTCCCTTCTCCTCCCCTCCCTGCAGCTAGAAACACACTCCCCCTTCTCCCTCGTGTCCTGTGTGTGTGTGTGTGTGTGTGTGTGTGTGTGTGTGTGTGTGTGTGTGTGTGTCCCAGCACGCTCACACATGCACGCGCAGGCATTCACGCAGACAACAAACCCCGTCATCCCCCTTTTCTTTCGACCTAAGTGGCTCTCGGGTCTGATTTCAGACGGTGAAAGTGGACAATATGTCACACAGTCGCTTCAGCCGAGCTAACCTGCAATCAGACCGGATCCTCCAGTACAGCTGTGGCTCTTCAAACTGGCCCTCAGGAGGGAGGCCCCCGTCTCACTCTGTCACAGCCGCAGTGGGACTACAGTTTAAGTGAGAGTTTGAGGCTTCAGCTTTTCGAGTAAACAACCTCCATAAAGCGGCTGACATGTTAATTAAAGTGCAGTCACTTCTGCGGGAGCTGCGGAAAAAAAACTAAACCTGAGAGACTTTCTGGAGAAAGTTGACGTTAGGGAAGTATACGACAGCGCCTCGGGGCAATCAGAGGGTTGATTCGTGCTCCGACCCGCCCCCTCGGTGATGTCGCATTATCAGGAGGATCATGGGAATTGGAGCTTGGTGGACACAGCTCACCAGCAAGTCTTGCACACACTTCTTCTTCTTTCTCCTGAGGGGGGCGTCGACAGGCCAGCGCTTGATGTGCCGGGTATGGTGACCCCTCTTGTCCTTGGAGCTGCAGTGGCCAATTTAGTGTTCTTCGACGGACAATGTTGATAAAAGTGCTGACATGTCAAAGTTGCTATTTGCATCTATTTAACCGCATCCACTGTCTCCCTGTGGGACGTGCTGCAGGGTTTCTTGTCCGTGGATCTCCCACAGGAACAAGCAGTGATGCTATCGCTGTAACTACTGATTGGTCATGAGTGAGCGGCGTTTCACAGCTTCCTGTTTGGAGCCAGACGTGACTGCGGATGAGATTTGTGATGAATTGTCCCTGATTCCCCGTCTGCTATACCATTCGCACACTAATGGTGAAGGTCATACGAGTGAATAGAAGCTGGTCCACAATCAGCCCTCGAAGGAAACGTAAAACTAAAGTGAGGGCCACAGGAAGCTCACGTTAAGTATTTCACTCTTGGTGAACGCATATATGGTGCAGCACCAGTGCCTGGCGCTTTTACAGCCATGTGAGCAGTCGGGAAATATCCCCCTTGAATGAAAAGCTCCATTCTAAGGGGCACTAACGCGATGCCAAGCCCACCCAGCGGCCCCTAACCCTAACACCCGAGAGGTCGATGCTAACAGAGAATAACACTGTGGGTTTACGCTGCAGTCTGGTTATTTCATACAACAAACGCCACAAAGGCGTCTTAGGAGAAGGAACAGAGTGCGGCGCGCACACGCTCAATATTTGCATTCATTCTATCCTAAATGTATCAATCATAGGACTTTACTGGGTAGACTATCTGTCCCCTGAGACGCTTGCTGTCCTCTGCTGTGCAATTAAGCTCTGAGTGCATGTTGTACGAGTGCACATGCTACGCATCACACACCCTGACAGCTGTGTGTGGGCTTTTATACCTAATGAGTCTGCATGCGTGTTTACAGTGCACCTCGACAAGTGTGTGAAAATACATACGCGCATGTGAGTTGGTGTGCCTTCAGTTTCACATAATGTATCAGCCGTTCTCATTTCCCAGGGCCCCCAGTGTCTGATACAGAGGCATAATGCATCCACGAGCATTTGTATGACACGCAACAGGCTTTCAAGTACAATGTAAACCCATCTGTGTCATCATTAGAGGCTGAGAGGAAATGCTCCGGCAGTGTGACAACGCTCTCCAAAAAAAGTTGCGTTAGTGATGTTGCTTTACTTAGTTTATGTAGTTATTTTAAGACCAACCACAAGCCTTAACCTAACTAAATGTATATACATATATATTGTGCCATAGGTACAAAGTGTGTGGCTTCTCTGCGCCCGTGCAGGCTGGAAACCATATGCCACAAGCCTGTGTAGTACTCAATTAGACCAAAACACACACCTCGCCCACCTCCCTGTGTATTTATCTAAACATGTCTACACACTGGTGGGCCGCTGGCTGCGAGGCAAAGCTGAGCGACAGAATGGGGAAAAGGCTCCAAAACAACATCTGGAGAAGCGTGTGCACGTGTGTGTGTTTGCACTGTAAGTAGCATTACTTGTGCGCGTGCATGTGCACATGTGGTTACTTGACTGCGGGTGCATTTGTGTGTCTCGGTTCCCCTTAAATAGCAGCGTAAACACAGAGGCCTTTGCATAGGGGGACACATCTGCCTCACCAAAATGGTTCAGCCTCATATCACGGAGGTGTGCTTGTTTTCGACCTCGTTAGCAGTGTGTAATCTACTAGCGAATACTCAAGCTGTTGTTTCCAATGTGATTTCATGTTTCCATCAACGAGGTCGTCAGATTCGGTGATTCACGATGACACATCTTTGTGGGGTTTATTGTTCACTTCGCAGCTTGTTAAATTCTTTTCTTTCCATTTTCACCGTGTAAATCGCTCCGACGTTGTTCAATGCGTCACTGCGATTGCTATTTATTGTTTATTGCACGTATTACTTTGCTCTAGTATGTTGATATGAAGTTCACACAGGAGACATTGCTGTGTACCTAGGGTTCTAGTCTTTGTTGCTCGGTCAGTTTTTCGACAAACAGGAATCCAGCACAACCACAAACATTTCTTGGCAGGAAGTTGCACAAAACCAACCTCTCTATTTAAATGTTGCTTGTTTGCCCAAAATGCGCTCATGTGTTGCGGTTTCAGTGTTTCTTTAAATGACATCTTTTGTAGGTGATCAGTTTGACCTACATATCTAAGAAGGAGGAAAGAAAGTACACCTCTGTGTGTTAGTGGGGTGAACTAATGTATTGTAGCAGAGCCCAAATAATACGCTGTCACTGCAGAAATATTGCGCAATTAAACGGGGCGGTGGAACCGCTGCAGAAATGCAAAGAAAGAATAAAGGAACATTACAAGCAATATATAGTTTGATGGCAGAACAATGAGACTGAGGGTAGTTCATTGAGAGTAGCACATAAGGCCTTACTTAATCTCAATTTAATCTTTGCCACTGCTCACATACATGCTTTTATTAATACGACAGTTCTTTGGAAAAACTATTACCCTCTCCTTTTTCATAGTAAGCTCTTTAAATTGGCCTAATAGCTGTGTGGACAACTTACATTGGCAGCAATATCGCTGCAGTGGTTTAAATCTTGGATTTGACTTGCTGTGCTGGGAATTGTCATCCTCAGCGCCGACGTCATGTACAGGGATCTGTGGAGTCTGGGATATCGTGGTGCAAGCAAACACCCGAGAGTCAGATTCATCTGTATACTCTGAGACATGAAGGTGCTACATTTAACCATATAGGGTTCTTTGACTTTGGACAATTGGTCCTCATTGGAGAACTATTCATGGTTTCTGGTTAAACATTTTCTAAAGGTTTCACATGGAACCCTTTCAGAGGGTTCTACCTGAAAAATAACAGCTTGAAGGGTTATACCGAGAACAATCTGTGCAAGGTTCCACCCAGCACCTCCTTTGAGGGCGTTCTACAGAGAACACTTTCCACCTTCTATGCTATCAAGAACCCACCCAAGGGATTCATCTTGAACTACAATCATGGTTCTCCATCACAGATGATGGGTGGGGAACCTCAACCCTTCTGAAGGACCTGTTTGGAACCCTTAGTTCTAAGAGTGATGCAACGGCACACCTGCAGAGCAGTGTCACTGTGAAGATTAGCGCTTGCACATTTGGTTTCCTGTCTGTTTGAACGTGAGAGGTGATACATGTAGAGATGAAGCTCTTCACACATATCCAAAAAAAACAGTCACATTAAAGATGGTGGGTGAATGCTGGCCAGATAACAGTATTCTATGTCCAAACAATGCATCTTTTGCATGAAATTCAGTAAATGCGCCTCGGAAATGCATTCATCAAACATCTATACGGCGATAATACCATAATAATGAACATAAACAAGTGGCTGTATGTTTTTAACCACGAGTGACTTTTTAACTGCAATGATTATGCCTGTGTCCTCGTGTTTTATTGTATTGTGTTGTATTTTATATATTGTTGTATTTGTGTGTTTTTTTTGCTATATGGACCTATGAGTCTGAAACAAAAAGGAATATATAAATGTGTCTTGAGGCATGAAAAGTATTTGTTTGTGTGCAGGAAATGCAAGTTCCCACACTCAGCTGGCCTCTGTAGAGTGTTTGACACTTACTGAATTCCCCTCTGCACCTTGCTGCATGTAAACAATCACCTGAAAGAGCCTTCGCTGAGGAAGTATTTCTGTGACACCACCCATGGCTTGACCCGCGCCTCCATCATGTTGATTCATTTCAGCCGTCACAAATCCTCCCTTGGGCGGACTGAAGGTGCAGTCAGAGCCCTGAACTCCCCGTCGCTGGCGGTTTTCACGGTCGCCCTCACTTATCATTATGAAACAGTAATCTGAGGAACAATATGAGGTGAGATACGGGGTGGGTGGTGGGAGGAGGACTACGGGGCGTTCACTCATAAAGGATATCCTGCGCACTTAATTTATGGAACATGGTGAGCTGGGTGATTTCCTTGAGTCCCTTTAACCCGGGTTTGTGTTAGTGGGTGGGGATCCGAGCACGTGTGTTTTAGGGTGAGGGCTTGCAGGGCTCTGGGTGGATACATCAGCACTTCTATATAACCGTGGATTCACGTGGGAAAAGAGGAAAAAACACGAAGAGAGAGAGAGAGCTCACATACCATTAAAGTACCGTTAAATTAAAGGCCGATTCAAAAGTAACATTGAATATAATTTTGCCAGAGCTTGTTCACTTACATCTGCACCAAGAGCAGCCAAAATAAGTCAAATGTCAGCCCCTTACTAGAACGAGTGATACATAATGAATCAGAATATTAAGTGCATTAGGCAAACAGTATGAGTCTGTATGGCTCCTGGCCTCGACCCCTTCATGTTAACTAATGCATAATTGTGATCGACTTATTTCCCGAAGCGAGCGGACAGATGTGTCCTCAATTCAAACTACTGAATCTTTTACTGTTGTCGATTTGATGCGAAACAGGCCGCACATATACTGCAATTAGTGTCACACAAGACAGTGATTTTCTTCCTGTTTAATTGGCAGAGCATAAAGCAACATGACACAACTTCTCGCTTCTCTCATTTCCAGACTCAACCCTTTGTTTTCCTTTCCCTTTGTTGTATTTCCACAGCAGTGCGTCAAAAATGTGGTGACCATTTGCAGACATGTCACATTGAACGTATTATTTAAGGCCCGAGCGTGCAAGCAGGAGGCAAAGGGACCCGGGATCTAGAGGTTGAGAACGCCACCTGCGCACCACACTTTTCAAACTAAAGTCCGAAGGGATCAGGTAGCAGAGGAGACACGGTCCAAACAGAACCACACAGCTGCAGGCCGAAAACCAGGAAGTAGCCCGGCCCATGCAGGACTTCCTTAACTGAGAGGCCTGACCTAATGCTCCACCCTTCTCTCCTCTCTTCCATCACGCTCCTCGCCCCCCTCTGGAGTCAGTCTTTACTACATTTCTCCACCTCCCATGAAAAAAAGAAAATCCCTTCTGTCTGCAAAATATGAATCATCCAGATGGAACATTTCACAGACCTTCACGGGGAAACGGTGGCTGCACCAAAAGAGGACGGAAATGACAACACTGCCACCCAGTGGTAACACACACAGGGTGCACGGTGTGTCTGCACGCATCACACGGCTTGCTGGACTCAGCCATCTTATTAACGGTCGAATTAAAGGCTAATTTGCACAGTGTCGATCAGCTTGATGTCCGGCCTTAATCACCGTAAGTGCCAGATTACTTTTATCCGCTCGGCGCAGACTGAACACATATGGGACCGAGCAGAAGCTCCTCTGAATCTCCAGTAGCACTTAGCAATTATAATCAATAAGGGGCAACTGATTCGAGGAAACAGGAAGGATCTCCGTGGAGAAGTGCATGCCAGAAGACACAGCCTCCGATGCATGCTGAACATTCCTCAAAAGAGTCTGTTGTCTGTCGAAAACAATATTAGCTGACATATAGAGCTCTGCTTCCACTCCCCGTGACCTGAAATAAACCATCTGTGTCAGTCAGAATTAATCTGACTCCTCAGCTTAAAAATGCATCATCATGTGACGAGGGCTCGAAGATTTAACTTCATAGTCTTATAGTCGGATCGCGTGGCTGCGTATGCGGGTCAGCTGTTCGGTCGGGATCCGAACCCGAGGCTGCCAATTACGACGCAGCAGCCACTTTGCGCTGGGAGATTACGTTTCCTGATTCTGGGAAGTTGTCTTTGACAGCCCGTCACATGAGGTTTACTCACTGTGCTGCTCCGCGAGCAAAGCTGTGGCTGTCCACTCAGAGATAATGGGAGACAAGATATTTATAAAAGAAATAAGACACACACACACACACACACACACACACACAGACTGACAGACGTCTCCCAACACAACTGTAAAGCAAACACAACCAGGGTGGCTTCTAGCGGACTGCTTGCTCTGCAGTCTGACAAAGAAAAGAGCGAGACACAGTCCCTCCTGAATAAAGCCTTCTCAGCGTTAAAGTATCGAAATAAGTTGGAAAAAGCCACAACTTACCGGCTATTCTGTCTCTCTCCATAACTCAACGGCTGCCTCAAATAGCCACATGTAACCTCTCCTTTTTCTCTCCCCTGCTTCCTTCCCTTCAGCCTTTTTCTTCTTCTTCATGAAGACTTCCCCTTTCTCCTGACTTAGTCACCCTGTCCCCCTCTTTCAAACCTCCTTCTCCCTCCCCCTCCCCGCCCCGTCTCCCTCGCTCTTACTTCCTCCAAGCTTTAATGTCTTCAGTCTGTCAGGATAACAAGTGAGCGGAGCAGACGTCCGCAGCCATGTGCGAGTCATATGGAGTTGCTTTCTTTGCCGTCTCTCTCTCACACAGACACACATAATGCAGGTACCTTTTTTTCTCCCTTTGCTTTCTCCAACGTTTTTCTTATGATGCCCTTGATACTGAAGCTAGTCTCCCGTGCACACACATGAAAACAGATGGATCCTGACCCCTTTGACCAAAGGTCCTAACCTGAAAATAAACTCAGTCCACTTATAACAGAGGAAAGACTCCGGCAGTCCATCAAGACATCCTGCACTGTACCAACAACACACTCCTCCTGTCATCATCACCATTCTAGTCCGGGTGTAGAAACACACACACAACCACGTCATCCAAGATTCTGAACCCCAACTTGCAGTCTGAAAGATCAGGGGTCACTTAGAGCAACACGTTGTCCAACTCATCAAATACCGCTTTGGACGCGTCAGGGACGTCGTGTCAGTTTCCTCTCGTTACGGGCGTGGTGTCTTTCCAAAATGAACTTCCGTCTTCACAGGCGTTTGGGTTTATGTAAAAAACAAAACACCTATGGTTGAAGTTAGCTTTACTGAAAAACGAGTCATGTGACGACCGACTGCCGTGACAAAATGTCAACATTTAGGTCCCCATCTGTTTGACCCATCTCGCTCTTTACACTACGTCAGTTGCTCTAAACGACTGGTTAGGTGAAAGCTCATACAGACGAGAGAGAGAGAGAGAGAGAGAGAGAGAGAGAGATTGAGACCAGGTTGCTTCTCAGGCCGTCGCCTTGGTGAGAAAACACAACACAACGCACACAAACACACAATCTGACGCGAACATCTTTGTTTTTGTGTCGGAGGGAGAAGGCCCAGCCCAACTGCTCACTTCCTCTTCCTCTTTCTTACAAGGAGCGTCCCTCCTCAACCCCTGTCTTCCAACTGTACAAATGTACACCCAGCAGCACCAGCTCTAGCAGACAGACGCCCACACGGGCAGTCGGAGCCCATAGGAACATCCATCTTGGGCGAGGCTAATGCTTGGATGAAGCAACGACATGACCTGGTGTTTCTCCGGGCGCCACAAACGCCTTGCTCTCTCTGTCTGACCCGCTCTGGTACGAAGTTAGTTCCGAGCGGCCAGAAGTTTGTTTATGTTTGTATGATTCACATTTCAGAGCGTCGAAGAGGAAGATCTCTCCCATGATTTTACATTTTAAAATGTACATTTATCACACAAACACAAATGGTAGATGGGTGGAGCTTTCTGCGAGATACAGGCCATTTCACTACACACACACACACACACACACACACACACACACACACACACACACACACACACATAGAGCTCCCACTCCCCTGCAGTCCTGAGGCCTTTTCTGACATCCGTAATGGAGAAGTGAGGAGAAGCAGAGGAGGCAGATTAGGGATATTCAAGAGTAGCTGCACTGTGAGTAGATTTAGGCTGACTAGCTCTGAAGATTAGAATAAAACAGGATTTATATAAGCCGATGCAGTGGGATTTATCCATCTCTTTAAATGTTTTCAGTGGAACGTAGACTTTTTGGTCTAAATGGCTATTTTAGAGTGTAAGTCGAGGTGGAATTGGACTGAGTTTATGTCATAGTAAACATTTAATAGTCCTAAGTTAATTACCCTTATGTTGCCTATTTATATGTGTATATAGTCATATAAAACACATTTTTATTATTATATAAACCGTTTTATTTTGAAGGGCTAAGACCGCTGCTGTATTCTGGTAAATGTTCTCCATATACTGTGCTGTATTCCTGTAAAATAAAATCAGATGAAGAACAGCTACCGACATCTAAATTCTAAACAAGGTGATGAAATGATAAAACCAGAACCAATTCTAAATGAGGATATATTTAGATGCTGAATCCACATGCGAAGCTGGATGCTGGTGCTGTGACAAAAGTGTGGTTTTAAAAATAGAGACGTGTCTCTTTTGGCCGCTGGCTTTTTCTGCCGTCTCGCGATCATTTTCCAGACGTAAAACGCTGCAGTTAATCACAGGGTCAGGGTAAAAAAAACACATGAAACACACAACATGTGCTCGTGCATTTGTTGACTCACTTTTTTAACATGTATGCCTGTTCCGACACACACGCAAACACATGTACACCATGTGTTTGTGCACACATGTGGCACGGTTGCAGGACTTATTTAAAGTTGTGATAGTGAAAAGCAGTGGCCTGGGCACACACACACACACACACACACACACACACACACGCACACACACACACACGTGTAACATACATTTGGATGGTGTTAATCACTTGGATGAGAGATGGAGAATCTACCCAGAACTATTTGCTTCTGAAGAATCATTTTCTGAAGAGAAGCGTGCACGTTGTTAGTTGCTTTAGAGTTCTAGATGAGACCCTTGGAATATAAAATTGTTCTCAGAAGAACCCCCTGAGTGGGTTCTTGTCAGCACCCAAAAGGCCTTTGCAAACATCGGAGGGGCGACGAATAAACAATATAAAAATGTGAAATACTCATCTGTGAATATTTCACAAGCAGAGGACCAACAACCTGCATCCTATTGACCCAGAGCAGCGTCTTGCAGTCTGTAAATTGTTGTAAAGCTGAAGCTACTGTAAGCTATGTTGTTGAGTTTCCTTTCAGCCAAATGCTCTGAGTGAATTTGAGTTACATCTGGGATATTTAGTGTACATGTCTAGGGCTTTTATTGTGAAAGGTAGGCAGAGAAGGTGTTGATCTGGTCTGCTGTGCCTTTGGCAAGGTTGTAAGGAGTAATAAAGTTTGCCGTCATGGTTTCAAACCACGGAGCCTCCATGTTGTTGTTCAATAGTGTGCGTTATGAATATGTTCGTTCCGCACTGCATGATTAGTCGATGCCTTTATTCGAAGTGCGAATGCTCAGAAAACATCCACCGCTTTTTCGCAGCGTTACATTTATTCTGTGGAAAAGTACTCATGACAAAAACGACAGTCCGAAAAATATATTGAGTCAAATAATCATTTAAAAAAATTAAAAAAATTAGAGAGGGTTCTGGGTGGATTTTTTCACGGCTGGTTCTAGGTAAAGTCCTTAATGTCGGGTTCTAAGTGGAACTCTCTGAAAGAGCTCAAGGTGGAACCTTTAAACCTCTCCTATAAAGACAAGCCGAATAACCTTATATAACAAAGTGGCTGACTGGAACGTCTGACACTTTATTTCTTAGAGTGTGCAATGAAATTTATTATTTTCCTAATAATCTAACATAACCTACTTTGGGGAGGTAAAACCACTCATATGTCTTTCGTAGATTATTCACTGCGCTGCTATAAATCATGAAGTCAAAATTAAATCTTTTGGAAGTATTTTGGTTTTGCAACCACATATTAATCCGATGAGTAAACTTGACTTCCTCCTGTTTCCCTGATGCAAGAGCTCACCGTTCCCTGCTGCTTTACAGCAGATGAAGCCGTTTGAGCTCGTAGGACATAATTCAGACAAACTGATGCAGGCCAGAACAGACCGAGAGGGCCTCCCTCACTCATACCTTTCATCACCTGCCCCTCCATCATCTCAACCTGCTGGCGAGATACAGTCGGACCCTCCCACCGCACGCACGCACACACACACACACACACACACACACACACACGCACACACGCTTAGAACTGAAAACAAACACATGTGTACACTCGAACATCCACTTTAAACCAGACGCACACACACAAACTCAAAGGGTTATCTGTAGTAGATTCCTCTCGCATGACCGCACACCCTGTAAACACATTAAAACACACACACACGCAGACACACACACAGACACGCACTCAGCCTCTCTTTTTCTTTGACTTACTATAGCAAACGTGTAACCTATATTTGCAACCGACAGCGCAGATGGTCATGAGGCACAGACGGACACGTGTGCTTCTTCACCCATGCGAGAGAAACTCAAACACACACACACACACTTACACACACAACCCCATCCCAAAAAACAGTGTATCACACATTGACTACGGGTGGATGGTGAGCCTCGGGGTGCACATTAATGTAAGCCGTCACTTCAGAGCGCGACCTATGGCTGAACGCGTGACTCAAACATGCTAAATTTAGTTATATAACAGCCGAGTAAAGGAAAAAAACTCACCAGCATGCCAGCCAACACTAAAGGGATGCCTGCGGGGCGGCGGTGCACAATGAAGGAGAAAGAACAGTGGGATGACGATAAAAGATGAAAGGAGAGGAGAGGAGGAGGGAGAGAGCAGGGGAAGTGAAAGAGGTAAATGGAGGGGAAGAAGAAAGGAGTTAAGGTGAGGAAGGAGAGGAGGAAGAGGCCTGCTTGTGTCATCAGGCGTAAAAATAAAAAAGAAGAAAAGAAAAATGCATGCAAGAGAGATCTAAACTGAACTGAAAAGGGCGCCGTGACGCTGCGGGAAACGCCTTCAGTGTATTGATTTGTGGTACGGCGTCAAATTAAATCTATCACACCACCACCAGATCGATGTGCTGCACATGTGCTCTAATAGGCCTAACAGGCATGCTTAACTACACACACACAAACACACACGCGCGCACTGCACACTTTCTTTATCCCCTCAAGTCCCCAAAAAAACTACTTTTTCCAAAACTTAACACAGCTTCAAGAAGATGGTGGAGAATGAAAAAGAGAGCGGTTGGAGCTGCTAGCCACAGTCTGATGACCTCACCAGAGCGCTACGCGGCCCTCATCTTCCACGTGCGATGCCTCGTCCTCATCGTGCCCTCACACATGCACAGACAGAGAGAGGGGGGGGAGAGAGAGAGGGAGAGAGAGAGAGAGAGGGAGAGAGAGAGAGAGGGAGGTGCTGTCCTCCTCATTTGCGTCCCCTGCTGCTGCTCCAGCCTACACATCCAACCTGGGGCATGTACAGGGACGACACAACTCTTCACATCACTCATCCGCACAAACCAAATGTAAAAGCAGACCCCGCACTCTCGTGTATTTTGTAAACGCAGGGAGCTCCCATCGCTTGTTCCTGAAGGATCTCACTTTTCATTTTGCAAGTGCTTTTCTACCTAATTGGGGAAATACCAAACAATTGGCATCCCATTTTTTAAACATCACAGAGAGCCATCATCATCTGAGTGAGCTGGAGGAACCGCAGTGATGATGAAGGTTCTCAGTGTTTCGTTTTTTTACAATAAAAGCAGTCCTCTTAAAAGCAATGCACCACCCAGAATAAGTCCAGTTGTTCAGACATTTTAAGAACGTGAGTAGACATCATTACAGCATTGTGGGAATGAGAAGATCTGACCGGAGCTCCATTTTCCAATCAGACTTCCCAGGCCGGCCTGATGGCAGCCACATGGGCCCACAAACGGTTCCCACTGATCGGAAGTGGAGGGGAGAGACAGACAGGAGAGACGCTCTTCTGCTGCTCTTGAATGTAAACTCAAGTGACTTGATGCGATCTTTGGTTTCACATTGCACCAAACATATCCAATGCGTCTCAGGTAAAAAGGAAAGCCGCATCGCTGAGTGTCACGAGTGTATTTTTCTGAACGGCCGACCTGCTGGGTTGAGTGAACAAAGTGAGCCTGGTTTCAATAAAAAGGTATGAGTGATCGTCTGGGAATTGTAAACAGATCATTTATATGCAATTTGTAAATCTTTGTCTGGAAACCCATTTTTGCGATTCCCATGCACTCATTGACATGTACTTGGAAATGTAACAATATAAAGTCCTTCTATAGATATACACCATGCTGCAACGCCAATGGCTCCTCCCTGCTCACCGACCCTCCTACATCCGGTGGCATTGCTCGCACCACACCACCTTCTAGCTCTGCCTTCATTTAGATCTCATCTACACGCCCGACATCTTGCACACTTGTGACGCTATCTAGGTGACAAAATCTGTCCGCAGACAAGACATATAAACACCTGGTAAGTACTCCAACCTTCTTCCGTGGTCGTTCCTCCTACAGTATTTTTGCCACACACACACAGACTCACAAGGGGAAAACGATATATCTGTAAGTGGGTTTTCGTACAGGCCTGTCTCTACCAGTCAGTCACTATTCATCATAATATGCGGCCAATTTGCAGCATGATTATATCTATATTGCTCATAATAAGTAATTTCCTTGTGATGATAGCACATCAGGGGGCGACTCCTCTGGTCACTAAAATGAAGGCTGATTGCTTAGAAGTCTATGAGAAAATGACCCTTCCTCTCACTTGATTTATTCCCTCAGTAAGCATTGTAGACATGAGTGTATGGTCTCAATTGCAATAGTATCAAGTCTTCTTCAATACAGCATGATGTTCATTTCGTAAATTATGGTCCATTTAGAGTGAAATAGACCATAAAGCAGGGTATGCTTTAGGGCGGGGCCACCTTGTGATTGAGTGTGTTTTCAGTAAATTCATTCATTTGAACCTTTTAGGTCGCTTATTGTCTGTGACGTCACGGTGACTACGTCCACTTCATATATACAGACAATGTGTTTACCATGCTCACCATCTGAGGTACATGTTAGCATGCTGAGATTAGCTAATTAGCAGTACACACAATCAGCTGAAGCTGATCTGATTGTGTTTGGTTAGACCTGCTAGTGTATAGTATTAACCATGGTTAAAAACACAGCTAAATCTAAAATGAGGTTGACCTAAATGTCCTCGAGCGGCACGAGGAATCCACTGAAAAGCGAAAAACTCCACACAGAAACACTGACCTCTATAATTACTAACAGCTTGTCACAAATTCTGAAGATGTTTCACAGCTCATAAAATCGGGAGTCAAAACAATGTGCAAAATTCATGGCTGAACTCATTACTGATGTTGAGTCAGCAACTGGCAGGCAACGCCGCGATGCACCCCTGCCAAACGTCTTCGAGGACCAGAGAAGAAAAAAATCATAAAGATAGCAAATACATGACCCTGTTACTCGGCACACACACACACACACACACACACACACACACACACACACACACACACACACACACACACACACACACACACACGGAGAAACACACTCATAGTTCACAGAAATACCCCATGCCTTTAACCTATAAGTCACGACGGCTCCTCTCTTCCAGGTCTCTGACTATTTAAATCCCACTCTCAGGTCATGTGGACTGTCAGAGGCTGTAAAAGTGCTACTAGTGCAGTATGTCTGTCCCAGCATGGCTGTGGTAACACTGCTGGCTATTTCCTCCCCACCATAAGGTAATCATTAGATGTGAGTGGAAGCTGGCTGCAGGATCCGCAAAAATGGGATACCCTTAAATTTCCAGATTCCTTGCAGGAAAGAAGGAGTCTGTTGCGGCAATGTATGTGGACATTTTAGATAGATTAGAGGCCGCCGTGTCGCCATCTTTTATCCATTCTGCGGGATTTTAGCGTAAGAATAAAAAGTGTGGCCTTCTCAAATCCATATGAAATTAGTTAAGCTGGAACAATAGCAGCCTGTCAGCAGCACTTAGCGTTGGCTACAGTGTGTAATGTACCTCATTGGGCTTTGTGCCGTTACAATCCAAACTGCTTAACTGTGCACGGGGTAATTGAGTAAATGTACACTTAGACGGAGCACGGGCGAGAGGAGCAGAGCTATGCCATTTGGCTGATTATCATTAGGCAGAGCCACATTAGCTCGAGGCCCGCTGCCTTCACCTCCATTTCTCCAAATTAGCCCGAACTGATGGAGGGATGGTGCCGGAGCAAGAGAGAAAAGAGGAGAGGGGAAGGGACGGGAGAACGGGAAGAGAGTTCCTGTGGTTCCCTGTGGCTTTGGACCTCTGTAATCAGCATGCCATGCTCCTGATGTCTAAATCCACAACTCGGACCCAGACAGTCTACACATAATACTCTACATACGCACATGCAAATACACACGGACGTTTGCTCACACACGGGCTCTCTGCGGTGATCTCGGGTAGAGTTCATAAGCAACTCATTTCCTATTTAGAAGACTGCGTGAAGCTGAGCTCCTAACTCTCTAAAAGCAAGAAATCAGAGAAGTAAGTGAGTTTGGAGTGGCTCCATACACAATGAATGGGGGACAGTTTATTTTATTTTTTTATAACCGTTTGAGCTTTATTCTATTGGGCTGTTCTCCGTAGTTCCCCTTTAAAAAAACTAACAAATAACTTGTTGGCAGGGCCCGAATAACATTTATTTACAGCCAAAACCAATATTGATTTCCGCGAGTGGAAATATCAGATAAGGATACATCGGCCATGTTTTCAGTTTTTAAACATATTTGATGAGGCTCCCACACATTATGTGGTCGATATATCTGTGATAAAGTCCCTGCTTATCAGCTAAGAATATCCACCAATTGTATGTATTAATATAGATACATAATGAACATTCAATATGACAACGATAAAGCCTAATCCTATAATAAATGGAAACACATAAGGTCACACTGGCCGTGGTCATATATCCAAATACATCAAACGATCACAGATGGTCGAACTAGGAGAAAATGGAGAATCCTCCCCGACGATGAATTTAATATTTTCATAATCTTTTCGTCGTTACAGTATCTCCAAGAGTCTGGACTCTCCATCAGCTTAGCTCTGAATAACTTTGAAGGAGTCCAGTAAGTGAGTCATTTGAATAAATGGGTAAATGCAAAAAGAGCTCAAGTTAAAATCCCAGGCAAAATTGTTGGAAAAGTACAGTGAACTAATTTATAGAATGTAAACGGCATCAGTAGCTTTAGTGTTGAAGCTGGATTAAAAAGAAAAGGATATTAAAAAGGATATTAGAAAGGTTTAGTTTGCTCTGAATCCTTTTCCATCTTTGCACATGCATCCACAAACAAAAGCTCTCTCACACGAGACAGAAACGGTTCTTCCTTTTACTCCATCACGTGATCACTGACACACAAACGCTCTGGTTGTGATCAGCCGATGCTTTGCTAATGGCATCTGCTTGTAACATCAGGTGTTTTCTCTTAATGAACATGCGGCGAAATCATTCATGGCTGGCTGGCTGCTCATCACGATGAGCAGCAGTGACATGGCCCGTTTCCATCCTTATGTTACTCACAGGGGGCTTTGTTAGGCTGGAAACGTCATCATCGGCCTTCTCTATTAATAGCCAAACCCTGACACAGTGGCAGATGATGTCATACTTGGATCTGTGTGTGTGCACGTGCAGCGCGAGGGTCTTATGCGTCTATTCAAGCAGCGAGAGAGGTCTCCTCCATGGTACGCGTGCATTGGTGGCCAGCTCTTTAGAGCCCACAGCGAGGTTTGATGAGATAGGAATTACAGCTGCGAGGAGAGAGATAAACCGAGAGATAACACCACGAGAGACGGTTGTGTCACTTCCTGTGGTGGGAGAGAAAGGATTAGGATAATAGCTGAAGGAAAGTTTATCTGAGTGGGGAAAAAAAAGTTCAGTCCTTTCAATGAGAGAAACTTCTGCAAAGTAACCGGTATCTAAGGCCGCCCTCGGGGGCTCAGACGGTGAGCTTTTTGTACTTGGCGCTCACGAAGGAGGTCTGATAAAGGTAGTATTATACTCAGGGAGGCTTTTTAAGCAGGGATTTTAATGTGATAAGGATTATATTAACCGGAGAGCTTGGCAGCTTGACTCCTAGGTAGTGGATTAAATGAGACGTTCACCGATGAATAGCAATGTGATAAAGGCAGCTTTCTCATCGCACGGGGTCGTGGTGAATGCGGTGGCGGTCCGCGCCAACGTATGACTCAGGCTGAGGGGAATCCAGCTCGGCTGTCACTGAAGAGCCATTGTTGGAGGGGAAGAAAGAGCTGCATTGACTCGGCTCATCTGCTCGGTCTCTGTGGGACCTACTGGTGTGGTTCAGTGGGAGGATGGATGACACGATGACCCAGCGGTACTGTAGCTCGTCGGACTGAAGGACTGCGCTGATCCGTGACCAGTTGGAGCTCAGTCACGCGTTGTCGTAACGTTTGCAGTGACGGGCATTGGGCTCAGATTAGTCTTTTTTACGCTTGTGACCTGCTTGATTTAAGCACTGAAGCAATGCATCCATTACACGATTAGTCTGCTGCAGATGGAAGCTGATTGATAACAATTTGAATAATCAGTGAGAGGATTCTTCCAAAACTCGGATTAGTGGCCCATGCTGCAGCCTTGCAACCCGTTCTCACTCCCAATGCATTTGGGAGTGCCACCTGCCCATCCAAGCTATCTGACATCCACACCCATCCACACAGCGGAGGCCCCGCCTACGGGAGCCATTAGGGTTAAGTGTCTTGTCCAATGACTCAGCGACACGGTCTGGCAGAGCCGGGGATCGAACCACTGACTCACAGCGGCACGCGACTCGTTCATAACTCGCTCGTCAGTGAGTCGTTAGTCAGTCAGGTAAACCTTAAGTACCTTGGTAATTGGTTTTGTTGCCTAAACCTAGTTTATTTAGAAAATATACTTTTCACAATTTTCTATGAGAGCGGTGAACCAAAACAATGAGCTGAAATTCTGTATAAAGCTCTGTAAAGAAGAGGCGAGCTGCAGATTTAGATGATACTCCTTTGAAGGTGCATCGCTTCAAGTGACTCCTTTAACATTGTCAAATTGTGTTCACAATATCAATTCATACAATGTTATTACCAAAATTCTGAAAATAGCGTGTTAAAGTTGTATTCACATTTTGCTTGAATCATTACATTTAAATTAAACAAGTCCATGATTTGTTTTATCATCATGATTCAATTCCAAAAGTTACGAGGATCATTTTTGTTGGGGCCATAGATTGTATATAAGTCTCAGAAGTGACATCAGAGGTCCCATCCTAAAGCATACCCTGTCTGTTTGACTCTAAATGGACCATCCTTTATGAAATTAACATAATGCTGTATTGAAGAGGACTTAAAACTAGAGATTGAGACCATAAACACATGGTTACAACGTTTACTGAGATAATTTTCTCATAGAATTCAATACAATCAGGCTTGTTTTTGCAACCAGAAGAGTCGCCCCCCGATGGCCATTAGAGATAATGCAATCTTAAGGCACCTCAGCAATTCACTTTTTAGTTCCAGACCTGTTTCATAAAAGTAATTTTCTCACAAGAAGTACAACCCAGTTTAAGTAAAATATTGTAGTATGTGGGCCAAAGTCTGCACATGTCACCCACTACAGCTCATCTAATCCGGCGGGCTAAATCCTGGCCATCGCCCCCTCTAGTGCGCCGCACAGCGCTGAGACGTTGAGTCATCGTAATAATTAGCCATTTCCTTGTAAAGCTGTCAGAGATGAGAATGTTTCCCAAAGACATTGTGGTAGTCAGTCCACGTTCTAAGTCTACGGTTCTAACATGACCACCCTAAAAATACCACGTGTCGACATCAAGAACGCTTCCCTGACTTTTTATCAAATCGTCTATCAAAGACGTAAAAAATGTCCAACAAAGCCACTTAACCAGCCTCCAGCAAGTGTTCACCACAAAGGAGTCTATTCAAGCTGAGGACGAGCCTGTTTTGAAAAATGACCCAGCCATGAGAATATACAGCACAGCTGACTGGGATCTCTCATGCGTGGGAAGACAGAGAGGGGGAAAAGGAACAGTGCATTTACTCCACTGGGTCTCCCTGTTCATTCAGGGTCACATTACTTGAAACAGCAGAACAACGTGGGTACATCCACTGCATCAAGTCCAACAAGCTCCAGGTCTCCCCGGACTTGCCTTAACAGGGGCCAACATATTTTTGGACGGTGATCCGAGAGACGACACAAAGCTCCCACTCGGGAGAGGAAATTTAGCACGAGCGACTGGAGAGAACATGGATCTAATGCACTCTTCCCCCAAAAAAGCATGTGGGACAACAACAGAGCTTTGAAGTTGTATTCACATGTAGTTTTTTGTACACACTGAGGTATTGTGCTGCTTTTATGGCTTATCCTGAAAGAACAATTCAGATAGTCGGACATTACAACAACACAAGCTGATGGGGATTTATTATGAAAAGGCTTTTCACACCAAGGCTCTAGCTCTTTATGACCAGTTAAGCAGATGATGCTCTCAATTACACCTCTGCATAACTTCAAACACCTGCTTTCTCCAGTAATATCACACGCCGTGACAGCCTTCTCCAACTAGAACTGTAGCTTAGCATAAGTTGACAGATACGTAGAAAAGACTATTTAAAGCATCTTTGTGAATGAAAAAAAACAGTTTGCTAGTGCTAATTAGGTTCTCTCTCAGTTCAGCCATGAAATGCTCCAGCCTGACAGATGATTTCACACCTTAAGGTCAAGATGCTGCGTGGACACGCTGCCGGAGCTACGAGCTTGGAGCCGAGTGTGGCTGCCCGGTCTTATGCTTTGTCTTTGCCTGGAGAGAGATCAGACTGCCAGTCAATAATGATCAAAGTACATACAGACCTCAGGGTTAAACTACTCTGCTTTATTCAGTCAACAGTGGCAGACAACTTGCTCCTCCAGGCATCCTGTACGGATTATTATTATTTCCGCCAGGAGGTGCATGCGATAAATCGTGAGTGTGCACCTGTGTGTCTGTCCACGGCCAATCTTGCTTTCTGCGGCGGCAAACTGCTTAATGTTTTGGGTGCCCCGGTTATGGATGCATGCTCCAGGACCGCTCGTGGTTCGCGATGCCTTAGACTTTCTCAAAATATCTTTTATTACATGTTTTGCATTTGACTGCCTGATGACTTTTCGCTCACTACCCAAAATGGCCCCCGGCCGATAGGGGCCTCGAGTGATAACGCCCCCCCCAGCCGCCACACAGTGAGGGAAAACAGTTTGCACTGTGTTTGGGTAGCAGCTAACACGACTGCCAGTACACATACTGCTGCACATCGTCGCTGCTCAGCCGCTGACAGGCGAGCAGACAGCTTGGTGATCTTGTACGACGACTTCGAGCCGATTGCCTGCATATTATCGCTGCTCGTTTTTGAGTTTGAATAAAGTGTGTTTTACGATGCAGGTGGTATTTATTCAATCAAACAATAGAGCAGCGGTCTTTGCAGACACACCCGGTGGAGATCTGCAGACGGCTGAGTGCACCTTTTTACTCGCATTTGGACTTTCTTTGCTCCCTGGGGAAAATGTGCAAAAGCATCGTCGCAACACCTGAAACCTGTTATCATCACTCAGGGACGGGGCCACTGTTGTTGCCCTCTGCCAGCCTCCTCTGCAGTCGGACCACCTACTAAGCTACCAATCTACCACTTTATAAAGACAACATTTAGATTAAGGGTGTTTTGCACAGGAGTCAATGCAGGTGCAGCGATGAGGATCTCCAGAGATAGAAACTGACAGTTAGTGATAAGACTTCTTCAACAGGCCAGTCTCTGACCTCTAAGTGTGACCTTTCACGTATTTATATTCCCTGAGAGGTCAAGCACTGATTCCTTATGGCTCCAGACTGCCGCTGGGTTTGTGATAGTTGCTTTGCACATTGCTGATACCGTTGTGTGATGTAACAGCGCAGACAGAGAATATTTAGAATTTAAGTCACAAGAATGTGGACTTGGCAGCATAACTCAATTTACTTTTGACTAAACTAAAATGCGAAGATATTTAAGTGTAACCTGGTAAAACTCATTAGCATGTAGGCGTTTGCACATAAAAAAAACTATTAACACAACTATGAAAGAAAATACTCAAATGTCCCAAAACTCGCAAATCAACAGTTAGCTTATTAAGATTTGACTTGATGATGGATGATACGGATTTTGAGCTTTTTATGGTCTTATTGTGGTCCTCTTTTTATCTTTTATAGCATGTATGAAGTTTTTTCTTCAAACTGCAGTCACAATAAGTGTGTTCAACACAATTCTCTGTAGCATCAGCTTGTGCCACATTTTTGTGCCTGTTTAATCTCGACTTTTATTTTTCTCCCCAGAGCCCATCCAGTGTTTCTAAATGTTGAGAGGGGAGGTGCACAGATGGGGCCTGAGCAAAGCCAGAGATGCATTGTATGACACACACACACACACACACACACACACACACACACACACACACACACACACACACTATTAGTTGTGTCCGGCATGTACAATGCAGAAGCACACAAGAGCAGGCAAAAGCAAGCAAACAGACTTTTTTTTTTGTTAAAGCACTATGAGTCCACGCAGAGAGCACTGCCTGCAGGGGCCAGTGCATCCATACATAAGGTCAGGCTGAGAAGGACAGATGATGATGCACATCAGACTTTAATAGCCAGGGGACCCCGAGGTGCTCCCCTGGGTGCTGCACACTCAGCCGGAAAAAACAACTGGCCCAAAACAACAGAGGGGGCTACGACTAAGTGACCGAGTTTGGCAAGTTGGAAAGTGATATTTAAAAAAACAGATAGAGAAATAAAGTTTAGATAGAACAGTTTTTTTTCACAGTAAGACATTTTACGACAAAGCTTGTGTGCTATACTTGTACTTATACTTACTTACTTATAAGTATTACAAAATATATATTTAAGCCTGTACCCATATATGTATATATATATACATATATATATATATATATATATATATATATATATATATATATATATATATATATATATATATATATGTGTGTCACAATTGTATGCACAATTCAGAGTTTATATCACTTGATATCTCACGAAATGACAAAATAATAAAGTATATTCTAGCTGCATGTTTTATATTTATTTTTTAAACAGCTGTACCTGAGTTTGGAGTCTTCTTCATGCTCTGGCCGCTGGTCCAGTTCTCTCAGTCGTCAGTCAAAGCAGAGTTTGGTCCTCAGAGGAAACCTGCAACCGTCCTCCTCGCTCGCGCGGTTCCGTCGCCCCAATAAGCCGGAGTCGACTCTGTTGTGTTGGTTTCCCTCCGCACTTGTTTTGGCGCAGCTCACTCCCAGTGCGTGATGCCGCTGTGTGACTGCGGGCAGAGCAGATGCAGAAATGCCGTGTGATGCGCTCTGCTCGATGATGTGCACTTTAGTTGAGAGTCCCGAGACCGCACGACCATGGTAAATTATATGTGAGCGCACGAGGGGGGAGGGAGGGTTCCAATGACGCGCTTTTACGCACGTATACCAATTGGAGATAGCACAGAGAGTATCCAATGTTGGGCTCGACAAAGAAAAACAATAACTAGAAAAACCAAGTTTTATTCATCCACTGCCTTGAAATAAGAATGAATGTTATAGACTCATCAGAGGAATACTCTGGTGTAATCAATGAATGCTTCTGGTAAACAGATTCTTTTTTTTTTGCGCGCCACTTTGATTGATTGAGTGATGTTTAGTTTAGTTTATTTACTGGATCCCCATTAGCTGACGCCTGGGGTCCACATAAAGGGCAAAATACATACAAAAACGTGCAAAACATAACGTGAAACAAACAATAACAAATAATACAAACAATGAATCAAAATAAAAATAGTACAGTCAGATACCTAGTGCAGTTGAGGGCTAGTATGTATAATATGCAGTTCAACCATAATTTATACACGATCAGATGACTAAATCAGATGACTAAAAAGCAAAGGAAAACGTCAAGTGATTGATGTCCTGAGGTGCGCCTTTGTTGGGGAGAACTTAAGCACCTTCACCCCGTAAGTATTGGAACTTCATCATCACTTTGATACTCACCCCTCAGCGGACTCACGTTCAGCTCAGCACATGCTAATCACCTCTGTGGGTGACAGATGCACTTTGTTGCTAAGTGTAAGTACCGTGCAACCTGTCATTGAATGCAATGAGTATAGGATCAGTGCCACGTTGTTTCTGTATGTTGCAGTAAAACGACTGTCCGATGCTGCTCTCTTCTGGTTAAAAGTGAGACTGGCAATACTTCAATATGTTTCACTCTGAGACAAGAATGAAAGAAAAACAACAATACAAACATGGATGTTAAGCTAACATTCAGGCCATTTGTATGAATGGGCAGATCCACTAATCGCAGGTAGCTGGAGGAGGGAGCAAGGGCCACAGAGAGCAGATTAGTTCCCAACCATTTGGTTTAAATTGGCGTATGCTGTGAATATCAGTTGAATCAGCTTCGGTGTGCATGGAGGGAATGTCCTGCTGTTGTGTTTTCGTGATTTCATCCTTCACCAGCAGGCGTTGGGAGCATGCTGGAGGTCCCGCAGGCTCCAGGTGCAATGTCACCGGCCTGGGTTACTTCAGCTGCTTCCCCTACAGTGGCACCAAAACAACAAAGATACTTGTTTCAGATGCGTTACGATTTTTCACCTGGTGCAGAATGAGTGGAGAGTATCAATTAGTTACATAATATATATGCTATGTGTGACCCGGTGATATAACGCACAACCCAGAATAAAGACTACTATACCAAAAACATAGATTGTATTAAATGTAGACCACAAAAAGGAAGGGCTGGAGTAAAGTATACATTTAATACATGAATCAAAAAAATTGTACAAACAAGAAAGTAAACCATGTGGGGTTAAACTAAATTATAAGCAACTTCCACTTATCACCAACCAAACCAAATCAAATTTACAAACTAAGGTGACTAGAACCACACACTAAAATGTCCATACAACATGGCTGCTCTACCATCAGCGCAGTTAAAAGCCCTACAAGAGAAATAAAACAGAAAAGGCCCATGCAATTGACATATTTATAAAAAGGGACACTAGAAGTTTCAGTTAGTTACAATCTGCAACTTCACCACTAGGTGTCACCAGATCCTGCACACCATCCAGCTGCCATTGTCAGCCTTGGTATTTATGAGTGTGTGTCTGGTGTTACTGTGCTTTGTGTGTGCATGTGGAGCTCCTCTGGCAAACGGCCTGAATACCGCGAGAGGACCTTTTAACGACCGGCCATAAGAAGTGGAAGGAGCCAACAGGGAGATAGAAGAAGGGTACCTGAGTTTAAAAATAACAAAAAACTCTCTTTTCGTTTGGATTTGTTTCCATTAGTTGGAAGCGAGCACTTTCTTTGGAGATCGTTTCTTTGGATATCTTTAAGTGAGTTGGATGTTTAATGTTGGTCAAGTTTCCCCTCGTCTCTGTGCAGGGCTAGTCCATCTTTAAAAAAAACCCTTGTGTGTCACGTGGAAGTTTGGTTATGCTGAAGTTTCAGGTCCAATCCCACCCAATCTCCACTCGATGGAGTCACAGACTTTGAGGCGTTCTCCCACTATCTCTGTGAGGGTTTAGAGCTGTGCCTCTGTCAAACCATCGAGTGTTTCAGGGCTCTCTGGCAGACATTTTGAGCCCTTTATGAACCCTTTCCATAAATCAGCATTAGATGCTGACTTTGCCCTTGGGAATTACCCACAAGTCATAGCAATGTGATGTTAAACACGCAGTTACCAATGGAAGCATGGAGGTGTAAAGCCTGATAATCTCATAAACATTAAGGATTTAAGATGGAACATGAAAACATATGTATTCAGAGTTAGTGGGACTGATGGTCATAACAACTACATCACAGGCTCCACAATTTTATAAAAAAGGATAAAGGATCATAGTCTATGAAATGATTCAAGGGTTTGCAACTCAACCCTAAACTATCAAACTGCATTGTTATTATATTATTGTGTTATATGTCATGTGGCATTATTCAGTAATGCCTGTGGTTTCGTTTGGCACGCACTTCCTGCCCTCTGCTGACAAACATGTGAGTAAGTTAGAAATTGGATTTGTCTTAAATAAAGTAAGATTGAAAAAAGAGGGCAGAAATGTTTGACAACTACGTAGAGTGGAAGTGTGATAATTATCAGTTAATCGTTGTTGCTTTTATTAGATATTTAACATCATCCATACGCACGTTGGAATACCAGATTGTACCAGATGAAAACTGCTTTACAAAACTCTGTATGCAGATTGATTCTAGAGCACACATGTTGCATCCTATACAGCATTTACACAATAAATAAAGTATAAAAGCGAGGACCAGAACCAACCAGAAACAAGAATCATCACAAGTTATGAAAATCATATTATTTATTTATTATCATTCTGATCGTGATACACAATTACAATTAACATTCAAACAATAACCATTTGCATCTTCATCACCTTTACTTTTTTGCCTCATTAACCTCATCATTAATTTATGTATTACAATAGATATGTATACAAAACTCATGTTTAGAACTCTAGACTTGCAAACCAACCACACAAACATCCCCTCAGCCTCCTCGGTAAGTAGTGCTGTGCCCACATGTGGTTTCGCACAGCTTTCCCCCCAACCTTCAGATATATGTGCCCAAATGTTTTTTTCAAAAGCCACATTTGCTCTAAGTATTTATTATACTTCCGTTTGTCTGTCATTTACCGTTAACGATTTCTTGGTTTCCTAAATTGTATTGAATATTTTAGACTCAATAATAAATCGATGTATAGTCTTTTCCAATAATACTTTCGGTATTGTTGGAAATATATATTTAAATTAACAAGCAGTTTTGTAAATAAAATATATGAGACCGCATGAATAACCTCATTAAAGCATTTATTCAGAATGCTATTAAAGAAAATAAATACCAATGTGTAGCTGTTAAACATGTATTTCACATTTTGTCTCATGTGTGTTGATGACATCGGTCTAAAAAGTAAACCAGCCCTCCAGAAGAAGATGGCCACCAAGCGCAGGGTCAGCAACGCTAAGCTCGATCCTGCGGGCCGGGCGGCGGCGGCCCCTCTCGTGGAAGGTAGGGTCCTTTCTTGGTCATCACTTCATACACGTCATCATTGGGGACCTGCTGCGGGACACTTCTTCTTCTGCTGCTCCACAATCGCCTCACCTGTTGGTGGTAGAACATCACGGTTGAGACGGTGTGTGAACAGATGTCATTATGTCAAAGACCTGACCGGACTTTGAGGAAGACAAAGTGTGAACGATAGAAGAAATGTGGAAATGGGGGATTCCACATCACAGACTAAAATGTGTTAAAAGGAACCAACTCAAGGGTCACTAGTTATTATTCTCTAGGAGAATGGAATATATATATGTCAATGTATATCAGACTTCTTCACAGGTGCAGTATGAAGATTTTTTTCCACAGAGATAAAGTAAATACAAAGCAGGTACGGGTAAGAGGAGTTGTGTGTAGTGTGTGTAAAGGTGAGTACATTAATAGGAAAAAAAAAGAAGAAAGGATTACGTTGGATTTATGTGAGAAAAGACTGTTTTGGTGTGAGATATAGACCGTAGAGATGTCTGCCTTCTCTCCAATATTATGGGACTATTATGTGGCACTCATAGTCACACAAAATCTATTTTAAAAGCTCAACAGCAGTGTCTCTTTCCAGAAAGCATGACTCGGCCGCTCGAGATTAGAGGTAGCTACTAGTTCCCACACAACAAAATCTGAGTAAATCTCAAAATCTGAGTGGCCATTTGAGGAAGTGCAGTTTCCACTTCTCCATTAGCTTCTGTTTTCAGCACCAGAGGTTGCAACTGTTTGACCAGTGGCAGCCGGCCAATAATTATTGGAAAATTTAAGAAAACATGAGAACACCAGGACACACATGGGTAACTCTGTCAAGCTAGCATATCAGGCTAAGTGAACATCGCTATCCAGATGGACGACGGACACAGGACTGCGGTGAAGAAACACAATGAGGTGGATAATAAAGTGCACATTTCATCCAAAATAATTGACTGTGTGAAGTTTTCTGGGGCTTTTGAGTTGGCCTTGCATGACGAGACTGACAACTCTGGCATTTTTAAGGGATTGGTGGATGTTATTGCCTCCCTATACACTGTGCTGGTGGAGCACCGTAAGACAGCCAGCGTATTTAAAGGCACGTCAAAGAAGTTGTTTGACGGCATGCTGTCGGTTATTATATGATATGTAGCATAAGTTACCCAATTTATGTTCTGGCTTTAGAAACTGTTTGTCAATCAATGTTGTTGTTTTTGTTGCATGTGTTTTGCCTGCGTCAACCTACATTCATCTGGTTTCCTGTTTAAGATAAGATGCTTTTTTGCATTTTGAAGGTGGCTTGCGAAGTTATAAAGGAAGTCACAATGTGCGCAGAGTGAATGTCAAAAGCTACTGAAAATGTGGTCAAGTTAACGATATTAGCACTCCGCGGAAGAGGCACAAGGTTAGTTAAAGTTGTAATAAATGTAATTATGTAACTGTATGTTTTAAGGAAATTAGCGTGAGTGTTGGCTCTGTGTGTGTATACTATTAATGCAAACGAGGCAAACATAATTATCCTTTTCGTGCCTTTGTACACAGCTCTTACGTTGGTTTTGGGAATTTATTAATACATTTGAAATCATCAGTCAAGTTCAGGACTATCTTTCGGAGGGGTATGCAACATGATCAGCTCGTGGACCGCAGCAATCAAAGACCTCGCGTTTACAGCAGTGATCGACAACAGTGATGGATAAACGGGAGGGACCTGAACTCACCCTCGGGACGATGAGCAGGATGAAGATGATGGTTACCAGCATGCCGACGCTGCAGGCGGCGATGGTGATCAACAGATGGATCAGAGGTGGACCTTTCTCGTCGGTGAGGGCGCAAGGCGCTCCTGTGGATCTGGAACACGATGCCACTCCTGTGTGAAAAGGACCAAAAGGCGAATAAAAGGTATTCGGGGAAATGCTCCCGTATATCATTCCATCAAGCGATAGGGATATTCTAAAAGAGATCTCCTCTGGAACTAAAGTCGACGGATTCTGAGAACGGCTCAGGACAATAACAGACATAGTCCACCAGTGGTTGAGTAGCTACATGAATAATATAACTAACGGCTTTTTATGTGCTATCTTTTCTAAATAGTCTGTAAGCATTTCTGTATTTTTGACGCTTTGTAATAAATAAAAGGACTAATGGGGTGTTTGTAGGTTAACATACGGTACATTTCTGTATTTTATCCCTTTTCCTCCAATATGCAAAGCTGAGTTTGAGAAGGGTTACCACCTGCATACTTTCCTACATATTGGCTATTTATAAGCTCCAAAGGAAAGGAGAGAAAACATTTGAAGGAATTGAAAGTACTAACACACACAGGAGTGGGATTAACAAAACACCCATTTTATATACAGTGGAAAATCTTTATGAATTTATTATATTTTATAAATATGTTTTGTATGTATAATCTAGTCATAAGCTACATGTAACTACAGCCATCAAACTTAGTGGAGTAAAAAATAAATTCCCCTGTCAAGTATTTCCTTGTGAAATGTTTTTAATAATTAAAAATCTGGCAAAGGTACTTACTGTATGTCTGTGCGGTGCGGTACTTGGGTCACTACCCTTGTGTAGTTTTTAAGAAGATAAAGGGAAGACAGAGAAGAAGAAAAAACGCACCTCTTACAAAAAGCATGTGGACGCTGCATGGTGCCTCAACATCTGGGAAACTGAGGAAGACACAGCTGTAGAGGCCGGAGTCGTCCACAGTCAGCTCGCTGATGGTGATGGTGTGGTTCTCCAGAGATCCTTCCTTCTGAGTCCTGTTTTTGAATCTATCCTCCGGGGTGACGAGCTCAGCTGACCCTGGATCGGCGTGGTAGTAAAGCACTTTTTCACTCCCCGCGTGGTCCGTGTGATACAGATACATCCCGTCACACCCTTTGATGCAGCTGGAGCATCCCGCGGTGGAACACCTCAAGTTGACGTTCTGGCCAGACACTCGCCACACCGTGATGTTCTCTGTCATAAAAAGGGGACAAACTGTCTGATTAGAGGGTCTGACAAACTTCTACTTCTACTGAAACTCTTTTGTACAGACTTAATACAGTATTCCTCTCAGCTGGTCTGAACTCTGTTGCGGGCAGGCTCGTTCTTTGACTGTTTTAGGAAAGTAAGTGAGTAAATGCTTGCATACCTGCATTGACACAAAGACAGAGCAACAGGGCGAGCCAACGGAGGAGCTTCATCTTGCAGCTCCGACTGCACGCTGTTTTTGTCTCTCACATATAGACGGTGGTGCAAACAGTGCTTCCTTTACTGGCCGACGTGGTGTGATGCTGGGAAACCACACTGGCTCGTCTCATAGCAGCTTTTGAATGAGAGCAGAGCCATAGTAACACCTGAGTTCGTCAACACTTAGACAAGTCAAAATGTCTGCAGTGGAAAAGGCCTTTTAGTTGGGTATATTTTGACTGTGGTAGATAAACACAGATGTCATGCCTGCATTTGAGGAATGAACCCCTTAAAATGCACTAACTTTGCTGTCATTTCAAAGTTCTGGTTTATAATATATATATATAAGTTATGTGTGTTACTCTATGGTAATATGACAGGAGTGATAAGAACAAGTATGTTGCAAAGAGATGGCACAAGGCCGAACCTGCATCACAAGATGGATGGCAGATACAGTAATTGTGAATGAAGTACATGATATGGAACCGTTAACTCACAGTTCCCTATCATGTGTGTAGGAGTTCTGTCTGGCAATACAAATACTGCCTTCCATGTAGGTGAGCTATAGTTACCAGGTTCTGGTTTTGTTCATGCTGGCTCCCTGGCATGACTTACTGGGATGCTTGATGCTACTTAGACACTATTATTCTGTGCTTCTCCTGCAGTGACAAGTCAAGATTTCTGCTGCGAAAAACTGTATATATCTACCTTACCGTTAACTCGTATTATTTGATATGAATACAGATAGAGATTATTTTCTCCCCCTAGAGGATCATGCGACCGGTTTCATTGTGTGCGCGTTTCCGTGCGTCTGTCCACGGCAAACGTTGCATCGTGCTGCAGAAAAAGATAAGATATTTGTGGGTGGCCAGTCGAGGCTGCATGCTCAAGGACCTCTCGTGGTTGTGGTGACTCCCGCTTTCTCAAACCACGTTGTATTGCCTGTGTTTGTACCGCTACTGACGGCCGGTGATAACATGTAATGCTTCTGTATAGTTTCTACAAGGAATGAGGCGAGCTCACCCCCTGGTGGAGGGTTTGGGGGCTTGACAGTGGACAACAGGTACAAAGCTAGAAAGCACGAAAACTATTAAAAAATAAAAAACAACAAAAGAATCTGTCAACATAATGATGGTGGACAGCATAACAGGAACACATGACAGTTTATTACAACACTTACAACGCATTTTTTTTATCTAAGGTCTATAGTCACGTACTATAACCCCTTACATTCAAAAGTAGTCCAAGCAACGAATCTGTTGCTCATCTAGTAAGCAACGCCCCCGACTCTGCTCAGAACTCCCACAAATAGTCAGCAGTGGCCTTTGACAAACATCTTTTTCAAGACCACACTCGAAGGTCTGTGGTCATACGTTCATTGGCTGGACTTTCAAGTGTGTTCCTGAAAAGATACCAGACTTCTGACCCTGTTCTGAGTCTCCATTGATGGCCGGAAGGGATCTTGGCTGGATGTAGCCTGCAGATTTGAAACTCATCGTGGACTTACGTGTGATGTGATCTAGCATGCTGCAGCTCATGTACGAACAAAAACTAAGAAAAGAGATCATATTACTCCTGTAATAGCTTTATTATCATTATCATCAACTGTATAGCTAGTATACTATATGCTCTCTAGTAGGGCAATATGATATATCACATTACCTCACTAAAGAGCGTATAGTACCATATTACCCCACTAAAGAATGTATAGTACCATATTACCCCACTAGCGAGAATGTATAGTACCATATTACCCCACTAGCGAGCGTATAGTACCATATTACCCCACTAGCGAGAATGTATAGTACCATATTACCCCACTAGCGAGCGTATAGTACCATATTACCCCACTAAAGAATGTATAGTACCATATTACCCCACTAGCGAGCGTATAGTACCATATTACCCCACTAAAGAATGTATAGTACCATATTACCCCACTAAAGAATGTATTGTACCATATTACCCCACTAGCGAGAATGTATAGTACCATATTACCCCACTAGCGAGCGTATAGTACCATATTACCCCACTAGCGAGAATGTATAGTACCATATTACCCCACTAGCGAGCGTATAGTACCATATTACCCCACTAGCGAGAATGTATAGTACCATATTACCCCACTAGCGAGCGTATAGTACCATATTACCCCACTAGCGAGCGTATAGTACCATATTACCCCACTAGCGAGCGTATAGTACCATATTATAATGGTATAGTACCATATTACCCCACTACATTACATGTAATGTAATGTAATCTGGTCGCGCCGCAAATTCGCGCCGAACACGGCATAATGCCGTGTTCACACTGGACGCGGCGCGAATTTGCAGCGTGACCAGATTACATGGAAAGTCAATCCACAGACGCGCTGCGACGCGAATTGGCAATTTATTCGCGCCGCGGCGAGATAGACGCGTTTGAGGCGGCGCGAACAGAACATTTGACCTGGGGTCGAACAAAGCGAAGAACGCGGCGCGAATTTGTGTATTCAGTTAACGTTTTTGCTGCATAAAATAAAGATCAACGGTAAAGAAGTAAACGATCTCCTGTCATTCGCGTAAGAAAAGGAACTCACTGTGTGGAGGGCTGTCTGACGTCGGATGATTAATAAAACACTCTCTGTGATTTCCGAGGACCCCCAACATAGAGGACACGGATGTCAAGGAGGAACGTCAGCACCAAAAACACCAGCGGAGAAAATGGTCACAGTTGTTCATCAAGTTTTTTAGCAGCCGAACCGATTGACGGAAACCCTACATCGAAATAACGGATGTGTCACCTCTCTTTGTTTCAGCCATTTCAAGAAGAAGCGTATTACCTGTACACAGTTGACACCCAGGGGACCCTCCTGAATCTGCTGAGCAACATGACTCAGTCCAGCGGTGCTGCCTTTCTACAATTAGCATGAAAAAAGTTATTTAATTTAATATGTTTCTATTTATTTTTACGGATGTGGCTAGAAGATTGGAGAAGCATTTCGCAGAGAGAGCGGTCTCTCCAGAGAGGAAGGACGGGGCCCAGCATGTCCTGAAGCTGGCCCAGGCCCTGGTGGAAGGAAGGAACCTTCAGGGGCTTCCCGACAGCAGAGTAGACCGACTCGTCCTGCTCTGGAATCGCTTGCCAGAGCAGGACAAGCAGCAAGTGGTCTACCCTCCCAGATACCGGGAGAGGCAAAGGCAGCGAACGGGAAGAACACCTCCTGTCCCGGCAAGGAGAGTCTCCAAAGGTGAGACAAATACGAATGTGTCATCTGCCATATATTAGCCCACGCTTTTCCCTCAGCTACCTTCTCGGACTCAACTCGGGCCCAGCAATTTAGATAACAATCTCCTATTTTCAGTATCCTCTGAGTTGTAAGCTAAACGTTTGTTTCCCGAGTAAAGCTATATGAATGAAAGTTAAGCATCTTGTGACTTGTGATAGAAGGGCAGCACACGTAATTAATGCCATTTGCCTTTTCAGAGACATCGTCATTATGAAGCATTGCCAAATGCATTCTCCTCGGCAGCCGAAGAAGCGCATTCAAAAAAGCAGTCCTCCTCCGAAAGATGATTCGAGTGACTTTTCCTCCGCTGCCAAGAAAAGGAACGAAGAGGAGCAAAGCGGGGAGCTGAGTAACCCTCAGCTGTCAAGGCCCAAGTCCCCTTATGGTAAAAAGAAAAAACTTCAGCTTCAAATGCCAAAGGACCCGGAGGATCTAAGAAACGTTTAAAGCTGAGACTTCTGAGGGTTAGCTGGTTTTATGATATTCAAACAACACATGGCTGTAAGTTAGCTGGTGTTCTGATATGTATACTGTCTATCGAGCTATAACTTAGCTAGTGTTCTGACATTCACACAAACCATGGCTATAAGTTAGATGGTAGCTCTGACATTATATACGGGGATATAGTGCCAGCTTGTGCAAATCTTTAAGAATAACCAATGTAGAATCTGTTACTGTATGTCATCTTGTTCTGTTTCTTTCAACAGTGCTATGACTTCCAATCAGTTTTAATACAACCAGCACTAAGCTAGCCTGCCTTTGGAACTATACCAGTTCAAGTAGTCATGTTCGCACTACTTATATGACCTATACAATGGTCATAATTGTTTTTATGTGTATGTATGCAAATTTGATTAATTCAAATGTCTTACTTTTGCATGACGTAAGCACACATTTAAGCGGTCACGTAGTTTCAGCTGCTCACCGTCAGTAAGAACATGCATTATGAAATGTAAAAATAATATGAATTATAAATGCGAGGATTCAATACTAAACTATTAATACAGCACACTAAGATAGTCAGCTTACTATGTTTCGTGACACATGAACTGAGCAATGCAATGATAATATTTCTGCACTGACTCAAAGAAGTGTGGTATGAACACACCTTTCCTGACATTTACGGTCCCCATTGGCCCTATCCCATCCCCCAACCGCCACGGTCACGGAGTTTCAGTTGCTCACCGTCAGTAGGAACATGTGATTTAAAATGTAAAAAATAATATGAATTATAAACGCGAGCGTTCAATACTAAACTAATAATTCAGCAAACTATGATAGTCAGCTTAACTATGCTTTTTGTATAGTTTGGAGCGTCAGCACAACTTTGTCTTTTTTCTTTTTATTGAGGATATTAAAAACGTATTAACATATTTTTTAATATGGATTGGTCTACTTTATAATAACTTCACACTATTTAGTAGTAGTAGCATAAGTAAACACTTAATTCATCATTCATAAAGCATTGTTCCAACATAAACACTTATTAGTAACTCAGTTAAGATTATGATCACGTTGTTACGTGTTCACGTTGTTACAACATCCCTATTGTTACAACATTCACATTGTTACGACATTCACGTTGTTACGTGTTCACGTAGTTAAGATGTTCACGTTGTTACGACGTTGGACGGAGGATCAACGACTTCATCAATACAGTCGTCATGGTTCTGTTGTTCCATTCAATAACATACAGAAATAGATGTGTTCGAACGCCTGATGGAACCACTTGGCTCCATCTTACACGGGTCCACTTTAAAATGGCTGTAACTGGAACCTATGGTGACGGAGCCCAACGTCATAATCCTCTTGTTTTTATACGAACAATCCTCCACTACTGTTTTTTAATTAAGATAATGGGTGCAAGACAACTGTGTCTGTCTAGAATGAACCAAAATAATAATAAAAACGATCCTGGTAGAATTTGATTAGACAGACTCATCTACCGGGAGACGCAGGCCGGTTCAAGGCAGCGGAGAGAAGTTTTAAGATCTTTGAAGTTTGACTTTTCATGTCTGTGGTTCAATTTTTGCAGTGTTGTAATATGTTCTTTTTGAAAAAGAAAAAGAAAAAATGTCCAAGAACCAAGCCCCATAAACCTACTTAATTTACTGTATTTTTTCAGGATTAAAGTCTTGATCTTTAACGTTGGACTCTTTCAGCTGCCTTCTCGGACTAAACTCGAGCCCTGCAAACTGGAGACCAGTCGCCTGGTGGAGGCCGTTTGCAGTCGGAAGGGAACTGGGGTCCTCCAGCCAAAGTGTGTTCAGCCCAAAAGAAGATAGGACCACACTCGCCTTTTAAAACTGAACAGTGGGGGAGGACAGGAAAAAAGGGGGCGGGCGGGGCGGGGCATGAGGGAGATTTTATTGTTTGTTTGTTTCTTTATTTCTTTGTATTTCTTTATTTCTTATAATTTGACTGTTTAATTTGACATAATTTATTTTGTGTTTCTTTATAATAAAAATAAAAGTCTTGCAAACTGCACTTTGTTTGAACTGGGTATTTATTTCTGATTAGAATATATATATATATATATATATATATATATATATATATATATATATATATATATATATATTAAAAAGAAGAGTTACACATTATGATAGAAATATACATGGCCATCAAGTCGCTGGAGGAGGATGAGGTAAGTTCACGGACTAAAAATTCTTCTCTCAGAGTCTTACTATTTATGACATTAATATTTCTCAAATTAATGTTTTTATTCATAAGTTACTTTCAGGTGAAGGGAATATTCCTGAACATCTCAAGACTACTTTAAAGACAGTTCACAGGTTCACTCTGACTCAACTCGTCAGTGTTCGATGGAAACTGAAGGGAAGAATTGTCCTCTCCAGGAAATTCCTCGGGCGTTGAAGAATTGACAGTAAAGGTTATATTACAATCAAGGTTATTTATTTAAGCCATTATTAAACATACATGGAATGCATACCTATTACAAGGCCTTGGACTCAGCTCCCCTGACGGTCTGCTCTGCGCACAGTCTGCACACAGCCAGCACACCCCCAGAATGAGAGTGGGCCCCGTTCACTAAGAGTAACAATGGATATTTATCCCCTTACTGCGAGACTTCCTCTTTCTGACTTCCATTTTTGTTACAGTCTAAATACCGAAAAAGGGGAGCGGTCCGTCTGTATTTTAGACATCTAAAGGTCACAAGGGTGAGTTATGCTACGTGCCACTATTCCGAGAGTATAAAGCGGAACTTCTTCTACATGACAGGAACCAGATATATGTGCCTGTCCCAGACCGTTAACGGCCAAAAGCAAGCTTTCTATGTTAAACCGCGGTAGCATCCGCATATAAAGCCACAGCGGCCTTTATTTAACCTGTTCAGCCAGGGTCAAGAGGGAAAGTGTTTACGGAACTAAAACCAGAGTGACAACTCAGACAGTCGCGATTTATATTTAGGTTTTATATGATCCTTTAGTGGTTTCTCTCATCAAGACGTGTAGTCTTACTATCGTTCAGGACTTAATGCAGCTGTCGAAACCAAAATCCTCTGAAACACAACACACTTAAAATGTTTTGATAGTTATTATATATATCAAATCTTGTAAAAATCTCTTGTCGATAACATTATATAGACATATCTTATTGATATTTATTTTATGTTCACGTAGGGTTTCTGCCTCTTCCTATGGATATTATTTATCTACCAGGAGACGCAACCTCAGGCCAGCTCGAGGCCGTGGAGGACAAGGATTATGGATTATTATTTAACCGTTTTCTGTAGCATAATTTCATTTGTTTTTTCTCTAATAAAATAAAAGTCTGCAATCTGCACTTAGTTGTGGAGCGTTATTTCTTTAAGAGTTTTAAAGAAATTGGTCTTAAAGAGGTTTAAGACTAACCACTGTGTTTTCCCCATTATATTATAACTGAAAACAAGAGTCTATGATATTTAAACGTTCTAAAAAACATTTTCACAAGTCGAAACTACTTTTATTATATTTTAAGCGTGAACACAATCAACAGAATGTGAAAGCTAACAAATGTTAAAGGAACTACACCACAGTCAAAGTTTCAATCTCTTTGGTTCAGCTCTACTTAAGATAAGATATGAAAGTATATTGACTGCTTTCAAATCTTAAAGCCTATTTTATTTATTATTTGTTGATTGGTCAGTAGGGGACATGTAAAAGTTAATAATAAGTATTAAGAATAAACTAACCGATATATACGTTTGTGTTCCAGCAGCAGAAATAATAAATGACTTGAAGACAAATGACTGCCTTAAAAAAAGATGTTAAACATTGTTTAGCAGACTCTAGATTACAATGCTCAACCAAACTGGAGGACCACTAACCGGCTAACGTAGAAAGCAGCTCACGAAGGAGCAGCAGTGAAACTAAGCGGTTATCTGAGTCTTCAATTTGCTTTCCTTCAATGTACGGACGGAGTTTTGTCTCAGCTAACATGCAGAAGGAGGTTCTGCCCCCTAACATGCAGAAGGAGTTGTACTAGCTAACATGCAGAAGGAGGTTCTGCCCCCTAACATGCAGAAGGAGTTGTACTAGCTAACATGCAGAAGGAGTTGTACTAGCTAACATGCAGAAGAAGGTTCTGCCCTCTTACATGCTGTTTTTCTCCCGATCATTGATGGTGCACCGTCTGGGGTAAGAATAAGGGGTAAGAATAGAGACAGGTAGAATATTTAGAAGTAGAAACCATTGAAGACAATTGGTCAAGATTGATGGGAGTGCCACTGTAATTCCCATAATGACCATTAGAATCACAGCCTCTCTTGTCTCAACCCAGTACGTTTCCCTTCCCCTCAAGATCATTGCTGCCCATTTTGCAGGGCCAGACTGCAGAGGAGATACAGGTGTGTGCAACTCTAGCTTTATGATTCATGAAAACTGATACCACTTTGTAATCAAAGTATATATATATATATATATATATATATATATATATATATATATATATATATATATATATATATATAGTGTATATACATAAATACTGCCACTGCTGTCTTTAACCATATCCCAATATTGTAGCTCAAGCAGAATGTGCTTGTCACAGCTCCCTCA
Source organism: Taurulus bubalis (assembly GCF_910589615.1). Taxonomy (NCBI): domain Eukaryota; kingdom Metazoa; phylum Chordata; class Actinopteri; order Perciformes; family Cottidae; genus Taurulus; species Taurulus bubalis. The sequence continues at coordinate 22,630,548 of NC_136594.1, read as the reverse complement.
AAAGTTGCCCATCTCAGTTTCGTGAGCATCTTCAGTGTAAACCGAGAAATATTTTTTTCTCCCACACTTCAACAAACAGGGAAACGCTCATCGGTCACAGACCCAAAGGAATAATATTGAATAACTCTTGAATTGAGGTTAAATTAATAAAACTAACACAAGCTTTGTTTCCCACAGAATCTGAACGTGCAGGTTCAAAGCAGAGTTTGACCTCTAACATAGCACTAATTCATCTCACCATGGCTTTATGTTAGCAGCTTTTTAATTAGTGAGCCATAGAGGTGACTTTCTGAATGTTTCTTAATAGTGTTGACATTCAGGTTTATTATGCAAGATATGTGTAAATTACTCTCAAACGTTTCGGTTAATAGGCAGACCATTTTCTGCAAGCCTTTATTTTGTAAATGTCTTTTTATGTTTTATGTCCTTTATTTTCTGTCAAGACCGGAAGTAAATGCAAATCTCATAACTTGACTTATGAATACATGTTAATTGTTCATTATGAATACATATAATAAATAGTATAGTAAACTCAAAATCAGACTTTAGCCGATTGAGACAGGATGTATTTATTATTTCTGTGTTTATTAATCTCATACGTCTGACTTTTCACATCATTAAAGCTTCAACTACCTGCAGTTATTCAGAGAGACATGCATTCACACAACAAGAGAAGAAGTCTGGTGTTACTTAAAAAAACATGTTTAATAGTTTACAACTATGTTAATAATTAAATTACCAGTAAATAATGCAAATGTAAAACATATTCATAAACCCCTCAGTGATGAAGGTCACATGTGTATTACTTTCTCTAACCTCAAAAACGTATTGTATAACATTAATCTTTTTTTTATCAGCTTCAGTTTATTAAAATCATAACTCAAACCGCTACCAGCATTTCTTCTTTAAAGTCACCATCATGTCATTCATTTGTGTTCATACAGTCTATATTTAATCAGAGAGGCGAGAACATAGAATTCAATTGTTTGTTTTTGTTTTATTAATTTTATTTGGGATAACCTGATCACCAGGAGAATACCCAACACTATTAGGACTAATTGGAGATAATCATTTAGTTTCCAAAAGCCTAAAGTGAATATTGCTACAACAGGGTAAATCACTTACCACTGTGTAGCTCTGTGTGTTTATTCAATTCAATTCAGTTTGTACAATCTGTACACACAAGACATCTCTGTCCCGGGACCTCACATCGGATCAAATAAAAAACTTTCACAGGGAAAAAAGGGGAGAATCACTCTCCCCGGATGGACAGAAGCTATAGATGTCATGTGAACAGAATGAACAACGTAAAAAAAGTGACAGCACATTCGATCCAGACAGCCACGATCCATGAAAACTTGAGGCGATAAAAGGAAGAGCCTGATCAGGAAAAACTCCCCAAAAGAAATAGAAATAAAACCTTTCACAGGAGAAAAAGAAAAGAAGGAAGAGACCTTCGTGAGAGCAACCGAGGAGAATCACTCTCCCCCGAGTCCTAATCGCGAAGATGCCTCATTCTATTCCTAAAGAGTAGGGGGGTCGAGGGCTCTGGCCGTCGGCGTCGTGTGTTGGCAGCGTCTCCGCCTGCGTCTGCGTGTCCCGCATTTTTCTTTTCATTTTCTCTAATTCAACCTCTCTTGCCTGCATCCTCCTGCCAAAGGCGCCTCGACACAGATGTCCTCCAGGAGCGTTTGTTCGCCGCACACCTCTCCGAGTTGGGCCAGCAAGCTATAATTTCGCCTTAAATTTTTCTTCCAGAATTTGGTGCCTTCTGTCCAGAGAAGCATACTTCTTTTTCCAGGCCTCTTCTTGGATGCTCAGCTGATTGTTTGTGTCATTAAGCTTGGAAAGGAGCTTCTCATTAGTGATGTTGAGATTCACCATCTCCTCCTTTAACTCTTTCACCTCGCTCTGGAGCTTATCCTGAAGTTCTTCGAGCTCCTTCTCTTTCGCTGCCAATTCCAGAGACTTGATCCTAGCCTCCAAGGCCTCATTGTTCCGGAGGCTTTCTCCCTCAACAGCTCGTTTTGTGTCTCTCTGAGTCTCAGAGACAAATCCTTTCTCCTGGCACAGATCGAGGATTGTTTTCTTTGACTCAGAGAGTTTCCCTGCCTCTGCCTCATATGTTGTAGCCATTTTGTCACACTCCTTATTGCTGAGGGACACTTGGAGCTGGAAAAAGCCGGCGAGTTCAGACTCACTCTCTTGTTGCCTGTCAATATGCTTCAATCTTCTTTGAATTACCTTTTGAATGCTCTCCAGAAAGTTTTCTTCTGCGTCATCTTCAGAAGTCTGACAGAAATTAAGCTTTTCAGTCTCAGACCGTCTCTGAAATTCCTCCATGCCAATATTTGGCTTAATTATGGGAAGTGCATATAATGTAATGTAAATATATTATCTTGGGTTGTTGGCTGTTTATATTTAGTGATGCTTGAGCTCGTTATCTTTCTGTTTCTGTAAACTGAGTGAAGGTTGCTGTTTAGTCGGGTCTTCAGGAGTGCTCCCTGCACCCCAAAAGACCTCAGTCTCCTCAGCAGAAAGAGTCTGCTCTGTCCCTTTGTATAAAGTGAGTGAGCGTGGTCAGACCAGTCCAGTTTATTGTTCACACCAAGGTACTTATAAGATTTGACGATCTCAATATTACCCCACTAGCGAGAGTATGGCACCATATTACCCCACTAGAGTGTGTATAGTACCATATTACCCCACTAGAGTGTGCATATTACCATATTACCCCACTAGAGTGTGCATATTACCTATATTACCCCACTAGAGTGTGCATATTACCATATTAACCCACTAGAGTGTGTATAGTACCATATTACCCCACTAGAGTGTGTATAGTACCATATTACTCCACTAGAGTGTATATAGCACCATATTACCCCACTAGAGTGTGTATAGTACCATATTACCCCACTAGAGTGTATATAGCACCATATTACCCCACTAGAGTGTGTATAGTACCATATTACCCCACTAGAGTGTATATAGTACCATATTACCACTAGAGAGCTTATAGCACCATATTACCACTAGAGAGCTTATAGTACCATATTACCCCACTAGAGTGTATATAGTACCATATTACCCCACTAGAGTGTGTATAGTACCATATTACCACTAGAGAGCTTATAGTACCATATTACCACTAGAGAGTGTATAGTACCGTATTACCCCACTAGAGTGTATATAGTACCATATTACCCCACTAGAGTGTGTATAGTACCATATTACCACTAGAGAGCTTATAGTACCATATTACCACTAGAGAGTGTATAGTACCGTATTACCCCACTAGAGTGTGTATAGTACCATATTACCACTAGAGAGTGTATAGTACCGTATTACCCCACTAGAGAGTGTATAGTACCGTATTACCACTAGAGAGTGTATAGTACCGTATTACCCCACTAGAGTGTATATAGTACCATATTACCACTAGAGAGTGTATAGTACCGTATTACCCCACTAGAGAGTGTATAGTACCATATTACCCCACTAGAGTGTGTATAGTACCATATTACCCCACTAGAGAGTGTATAGTACCGTATTACCCCACTAGAGCTTATAGTACCATATTACCCCACTAGAGTGTGTATAGTACCATATTACCCCACTAGAGTGTGTATAGTACCGTATTACCCCACTAGAGCTTATAGTACCATATTACCCCACTAGAGTGTGTATAGTACCGTATTACCCCACTAGAGTGTGTATAGTACCATATTACCCCACTAGAGTGTATATAGTACCATATTACCCCACTAGAGTGTGTATAGTACCATATTACCACTAGAGAGCTTATAGTACCATATTACCACTAGAGAGTGTATAGTACCGTATTACCCCACTAGAGTGTATATAGTACCATATTACCACTAGAGAGTGTATAGTACCGTATTACCCCACTAGAGAGTGTATAGTACCATATTACCCCACTAGAGTGTGTATAGTACCATATTACCCCACTAGAGAGTGTATAGTACCATATTACCCCACTAGAGTGTGTATAGTACCATATTACCCCACTAGAGTGTGTATAGTACCGTATTACCCCACTAGAGCTTATAGTACCATATTACCCCACTAGAGTGTATATAGTACCATATTACCACTAGAGAGTGTATAGTACCGTATTACCCCACTAGAGAGTGTATAGTACCATATTACCCCACTAGAGTGTATATAGTGCCATATTACCCCACTAGAGAGTGTATAGTACCATATTACCACTAGAGTGTATATAGTACCATATTACCACTAGAGTGTATATAGTACCATATTACCCCACTAGAGAGTGTATAGTACCATATTACCACTAGAGTGTATATAGTACCACATTACCCCACTAGAGAGTGTATAGTACCGTATCAGCTGTGCTCACTGAATGAGGGCCTACTGGTGGTTCCTAGTCTTAAAAAGTAGGATGGGAGCCAGAGAAATGGAACCAACAAATGCATATTAATTAAAGGACACTTTTGATTATTTTTTACTTTGCATGAACTATTTCAACTAGAAGTCCACCTTGCTGCTTTCTGGAGCTCTCAACCAAACCACAAGGTCTCAACAGGTGAGGTCGGTTCAGTACCACACACCTGTGCTGCTGCTCTGCCCTCACATGTTGTACAGCCATTTGTCCAATAGATGGCAGCGTTGAGATGAATTTAATTCTGCCTTTAATCTGGAATAAAATGATCTGGTGTCATAATATGTGTTTATTGACTGATAACAGATAAGTTCAGCCTGCTAGAGAAACAGGAATAATTATAAGAGAGTGGATCTATGAAGTCAAGGGCTTTCAGAAAAAAGTGCTGGGAGTATCACAGTAAACCATTTATTTGTTCTGTTACAAAAACTATATACAATAGTCATTAATAGAGAACAATAAGGCTGGAGTAAAAACATTTTTTTAATGTGTGCAATAATTTCTTATTTTCGTTTCGTGCAAAAATGTAAAAAAAAAATAAAGACAAACTAGGATGAAGACCCCTACACAGTGTGAACAAATCAAAAGATACACTTAGATACCAGCCAATACACCTAGAGATGTATGTGATGACATTTCCCTGTTCCAATATCTGTTCCACATGAACTGAGGGAAATGGCCAGAAAAGTGACGTTTTTTTTTATCATGTCAAGACAATACAAATACTCATGGTGGTATACGACATGTTTGAAATATGATATACACAGCAAAAAAGAAATAAAAAATAATTCACATGGTTCTCGTTTTCAATGGAAATAAATCAAAGGTCAGTTTTTACAGTGCATGTTAATCAACACAACAGTAGAAGTTATTACAGACACACAGCATTACATTTCACAATAATAAAAAAATACTGTATATACAAAAAAAATAAACTGCTCTTCTATTTTTTTAAATTTCCAGAATGATCTTTCAAATTAAAAGCTTTAATGGCATTGTTTTTCTCTATCCAAAAAGTCAATGATTAACTCTTGTTCACTTCACGCATGATAAGGTAATGTTGTTGTGCACTCAACTTTGCCTTTGGTGGTGCCTGTGCTCCGTTATCGAGCAGGTCTCACATCAGAAATCACGATATCTGAGAATATAGGCACACATTTCTCATGAGAGCTGGTGTCAGATGAAAAGAAGGAAACAAGAAGCCTGCCTGAAGACAAGGGTTGATTTGGCAATGAAAGTGCGTCCTGCTGCCAAGGGTTACAGAGACAGTTTCATCAGAGACAGTTAGAGGAGCACAAACATGTGTTTTAGGCTTTCATCCACCAGTCACTATTTTCCAACAGCAAGTACATGAATATCTTGTGACATGCGGAAGTGCAACCAGCAGCTCTCTCATGTACTTCCTCAGTGGTTAGAATAAGGATATGAGATATGCTGGGGTGGACTATTCAAAAACATTGAGGGGAGAACACCGCACTCAAAGCTGGTCAGTTGGTTTTATCTTAAGTCTCTAAGCAGGAAGCAAAGTGTTGTCGCACAATGAAAAACTTCTGAACAAGAATCCTTATGAAGGAAAAGGCTGGTGATATTTTTCAAGAACCCTTTCCAGAACCCAGCCACCCACCACATCCACCCTGGCCCTTTATGGTTTGAAATAAAACCCTTGGAATATAAAAGGGTTCTCTGTAGAACCCTGTTGGGGGAGTTGTAGATGAATCCCTATATACAAGGGTTCTTGTTAGCACCCTCAGAAGGTGGAAAGGTTTTGGACAGAAGCTCCTGAGAGGGCTATAGGTAGAACCTCTGAAATGGTTCATGTGGACCGCTTCATAAAAGGTTCTACCAGAAACCTCAAAGGGTTCTGTTATGAGGACAAGCTGAAGATCCTATGTGGTTCTAGTTAACGCCTGTATGTCTAACAGGGTAAAAGCTTGTGACTAGCACATTGCTGCATTTGATCTTTTCATGGAATTTGTTGCAACATCGTTTCCATTTTCCCGGGAATATACACTCATGCTCACAAACACAGACACAGACACACAGACCCCCCCCATAAAGATAATATGATTCAACTATTTCCTCGTAACATCGGCATGACGTGACGAGAGGAAGTAAGAAGCCGAGCCACTCCTGCCAAGCTGCCAAGGGCTACAGTTGATGCGTGGGCACAATTCAACTCAATAGTTTCGTCCAACAACCAAAACTACATTCACTAACATCTGAAATTCCTCATCAAGTTGGTTTTCGGTGATGGCACACATGACCACACGATGAGGTTGTGAGAGTTTTAAAACTCCCTCTCTGATTTAAAATCAGTCAAAGTGCTTCTTTAGATTGAGATGTGATTTAAGTGTTTTAGAGCAAAGCACGTACAGTTACTCTGGTGAATCACAGTAATATAAGTAATCCCTGGTTATATACCTAGCTATTTGCAATAGGCAAAGTACAACGATAGAGTATAGATTAGCAAACAAGGAAGTGTTGATTTCAGAGGTTGCCAGTAATTTAGCGTGTGTGACGGGAGCTGCAGGGACTCCTGTAGGGGGAGAGAGAGAGAGAGAGAGAGAGAGAGAGCTTTTAGATACCTTAATTATGTCTTGAAAAGCGCAAATAAACACAAAAAGAAATGAAGGTGAAACTAAGTGCTTGCTTGAAGCATTATAATTACCTCAGGCCACGTTGTCTGGGTTATTTTTCATCACCTGCAAAAAGATTTCATATGGAAGCATAAATGTATTGTTATGGAGTGCATTTATAGTTTTATTAGTGAGACACAGTGAGTCATTCAGACATACCTTTTCCACCATTTCTTCCTCTGATCTAGGGACCCCGACATGGCCGCCTGGAAGAAATGAAAATATTTTGAATGTGGTTTACAATGGGAGCGCGTCACACCATCACCAAGTTGAGCAAGTTTGTGACAAGCGAGCCGAGGCAGATCCCGTACTGCGAGAGTCTGAAACACGGCTCAGGTTTGATTCTAAAAAGTGATTAGAGACCGAGCACAGTTTCCCCCAAAGCCATGGAAAAATACAATCATCTATGTCGCTGTGCTTCCCCAGACAGCTTTAAAGTCAGAGGAAACGCAGTGAGAAGGTTGTATTTGTCGATACAGTTACGTTCCCGGGTTAATGATCAACATGTGCTCCGCCTGAGTTAATAGTCAAAACACAGAGGGAGTACAGGCCTCCACAGGCTTGGAATGAGATCAGAAACCTGTATGTGGGGTTTGGTTTCATTTTGACGAGAACAATACTTTTGGCTAGTTACACCACCCAGTAATCCGTCAGAAGACCTGGAGCAGACTATTACAGTTTCAGGTCGCTAAAACCAGCCGACAGGGACAAAAATCAGTGGACAGCCCTTCCATTACACCTTTAAAAAGAGACAGAGCTGGAGCAAGAGTATGTCCAAAAATGGACGTACGGATAAGGGGTGTTGTGGAAGGCCTTCGGATCTCTGTGAAGAAAATGATGGAAGAATGGAAATCAGACATCTACGTACCTGTGAAAGTCATTCTTTGTGAGCCTGATTGTGTTTTTAATAGCACCCACAGCGCTCAATTTATTAACTAAACATGCAAGAGCGTGTACTTTCCCCAACCTGAAAAACATGGCTACTTGCCAGGTGTTCTACAGGTTTGTCCACTTCCTGCTATTGTGCTTTCAAGCTCCGCCTATTGTATGGTTAAATGTAATTGAGTGCAACGTTGTTTGTTTGAGAGAAACCTGAATAAAATAAAAGACACCTGTTTAAAAAGGGGATTGTCACAGGAATTTAAGTTCGATATTTGAGAGGGAAATATGAGCTACTGAACTTCCTCACACTAGCTGTAAGCAGCTTATGCTTCAGCATTAAAATGGCAAGAGTTCTTTTTTTTTTTAAATCAATTAAAATATAATCTTTTATTCATTTGAATTGTGTGTTTTTATGCAATGATGCGGATGACTATAACAAAGTAAAATGATGACATACAGAAATGTTGGTTGGTTTACACTGACAGAGTTTGAGATTAACTTTATGACCGGAGCCTCGTTTAGAAAACAAAACAACAAAAACAAATATCTCAGTGATTAATTAATTTTTTTACTAAGAAAACTGCAGCTAAACAATGTGTTATGATATATATATATATATTTATATATATATAGTTAAGTCCATGGGAACAAGATTTTGACCGTCCTTGTATAGCCTGAAAGATGCAATCTGGTTTCTTACAGGAAGGTCATCCTAAATTGAACCAGCAACTATTGTTAATCTCCCTTGTACTTTTTTTTTTATAGATGCGTTAACACTCAATAATATATGTATTGGTTTGTTTTAAACCAAAAGCCCAACGAGGGGCTGTGTCGGTACTCACTTTGAGATCGCCTTCTGCGAATCAGCAGCACGATTAGCAAGCCTATGATCAGCGACCCGATGACCACCACGGGAGCCACTAATTTGGTGGACAAATCCAACTCCTTCCCCCCTTCCCGTTCTGAAAGAAGCAAATTGAACAATAAAGATTTTTAATTTTTAAAGAAGAGTAAAGACATATGCATGCACTGATGCGAAGTTCCCCCCTGTAATACGTCTAGCAACCTACATTCACTTTCTCTTGTACTCCTAGAGGGGTCGGCAAAGTAAAACTGCTGATCAAAGTTTTCCTATCAAAGAGATGGCCAAAGACAAAACAAGTAGCGAAACCAAGTCTTATCAGGGCTGCATAGTTTTCTCTCCTGTACGAGGATCATTGTTTTGAAGTTTTGAGAAAGATATCAGATTCAAGCCCAGTTCATACTTTCAAAGATCGCTGAAGTGTTCACGCTGTAAATTAAATCATTTTAATTTGGGTCCGTTCATGCAACTTAAATTTCAGGCAAAAGCATGACCTCACACACTGTACGACATTTCATTGTGTGGAGCAAATACCTTCGGTTTTTGGCGCGTCTATTACTTGGAATGGGGGACTCTCATCCTCTTGGCCTCCGCTGGTATTGAACACTCTGCAGGTGTATTTGGAGACAGAGGATTCTTTTCCTACAACCAGCTTCCTGGAGAGCTGGAACAGACCACCGTCTGTCGGCCTCGCCTCCGTTTGAGCGTCACTTTTCAGCTCCTCGTCGCGTTCGTCGAACCAGCGAAGTGTTCCTTTGGGGTAGCCGCCATCGGCCTCACACGTCAGGGTACCGTCTGTATTCAGAGTGAGTGTCTTCGGGCTGGAGACGATCGTTGGTTTGTTGTATGTGGCTGCAAAGAGTAAACAAACAAAACAAAACATTCATTAATCTGAACATTGCACCGTGTCATCAACCAAATTACACCAATAATCACAACATGAAGTGCATCATTGTATTTAAAAGTGTGTGGGAAGAAAGACAAACGCAAAAGTGGCTCCTGCAACAGGCTTTTCTGGATGTAATTATTTGTGTCGCTGAAACTGAAAGTACATAAAGAGAGAAATGGAAATACCAGGAAAGTCCCCTGGATCTCAAAATAATCTCAAAGGAAACAGTTAAACCATTTGAAGCACCATTTTCTGTTTGAAACTAGCCTGTTTTAAACGCTCACAGAATCAACTTCAAGCTTTGAAATGAGTTGGGATTGAGGTTTTCGAAGATGCATTTGAGACTCAAAATGGTTACTTCTCGGAGCCCAACAGATGTCTAAATGTGTCGGTGGTGGACCGAGGCCTGGAGGCTCTCACCTGTGACGTTAAGCCTGGTTTTTACTTTGTCAGAACTGTCGTCCATCATCACATCACATGTGTAACGTCCATGGTGCTCCACTGTGGTGTTGGTGATGAGCAGAGATACGTTCATGTTTCTGCCATTCCAGGACGGCTGGGCAAACGAAAAGCCATCCTCCTGCTTTGTGATTTCCCCGTATCTAAAGACCAGTAAGGCATGGTTGACTTTCTTCCACATGATCATCGAGATAGTCGTGGTTATTTTGGGGTTTTTGATGACACACTCCAGCATCGACTGCCGGCCGTACTGTCCCAGATTTACATCCTTGCAGTCCAGACTTGGAAAATCTTCTGCAGAAGAAAATACATCAGGATGAGACGTTACAGTCAGCAGCCTTTTTACTTCAAATTCTCTGATTGAGGGGAGAATTTACCCGGCTTTGCATTCCCCATGTTGACTGCGATGACAGCGAAAATAATACACAGGATACACATGGAGGCCATGTTAATTTACCTGAAATGACAGAACAAACAATTAGTGATGTGTTGATCAGATCAAATGTAACAAACGCATACACATGTTTCAACTCAAGAAGGATCTCTTCATTCCCTCCCCACCGCCACGCTTCCACAATGTGCAACGAGCGCGACGTCTGCACATGATCACGCCGTGTCTTTTTTAAGTTGCGTGGACATTTCTGCACACACTGAAGAGCCTCACAATAATACACACATTGACCATTGTTGGGGGAATTACGTCTCTGGTGGAAAAAAATCAACGAAAAAAAAATCTACGTATAATTTAATATGCATTCTGGTGTTTAGCAGGCTGTATTTTTTTACACATTCTTCTTTTTCTTTTTTTTCTTTTGTAAACTGGCAACGACCCATTAAATAAACAAAAACTCTTATTTCTGGCCACATCACCATAGAATCTAACCTCCAAAGATACATATTTGTACTGCAAAAACAAAGCGTGGAGTGCTAGTGTGATTTGCAATAGTCTTGTGCTGGTTGCACGAGATTAATTGCGTTGCCAGTGGATCTAATAGGTGCTGTGGGGGTTTTACAATGCACGCCACACTTCAGATGCAACCACAACTGACGTCCTCAAATGACGTGTGTTGTGTTGTGACAGATGCTGGTAAGAGTAACAGAAGTGTCTGTATTCTTCTTCTCACACAATCAGATTTCTTTTGTTGGCGGCCCAGGTTTGGTTCCCGGTCTGGGCGGTGCTTCTGTGGGGAGTTTGCATGTTCTCCCCGGGACAGCGTAGGTTGCCTCTGTGTGACTTGTTTGTCAATTATGAGTCTCACCCAGTTCACTGTTCTCAAATGGTTTGTCATGTTGCATTTTGGTTCAGTTGCATTTTTCTCTGTGCGAAAAGGAAATGAAACCAAGGGGAAACCGCTCCAAGTTTACAAACAAACAAAAAAGGGACAAAGTGCAGCCCTCTTTGTCATGTTTAAACAAAAAAAATGTGATCGCATAATGTAATGTCTATAGAATAAAGACAACATCTGCATGAAGCTTGGGTCCCTATAAGCCTGGCTTTTCTCAATGAAAAATGTACACATATAAACGGACACACTGGGGTGTTTTACCTCATCACAGTGATGAGATCAGGGTTTCTACTTCAAAGTGGAGTACGGTCTATTTTGCGTGAGCCCAAACCAGGAGCTGTGAAGACAGCAGACACAACAGAAACCAAATGTGTCCGGCAGCCAGAGACAAACATGTATCATTCGTTGTGCATTAGATAAGCGGAACAATAGAGCAGGTTTTCTTTGCGGTGGCCTTTCTAGAATGGGATAGGGGTGAACGCAACAAGATGCCAGCGTGTGCCAACTGCCGAACCCTTGTGGTCTGGGTTCCTTATCTCCTCCAGCTACTCCTAATTTGATCTAGATCTCCGTTTTCACTTTTGTTTCCCTTCTGTAACTTGACTTCATGCTACCGGGAGAAGACCGTGTGTGGTTTTGTTCGAGAGAGGGTGTGTTACCCAGACTTGGCAGACACAATAGAAGCTCGAAGAGATGAAGTGTTCTTATCTGTGGGCGAGTTCACGCCTAATAAATTTCAGTAACTTATTTGTTATGACCTCACAGTCCCATGATGTATAAAGAGAAGCGGACACAGCGTTGGTCTGTGCAAAGTGGACCAAATGGCTCAACTGCCAGGTAGAAAATTACCCAGAGCGGTTCCTTTAACTCCGCCTCCCAGCAATTGGCCACTTTATTTTTGTATTAAACAACGTGAAGATTATTCTCTGTTCAATCAGAAGGCACTGTGAACAACCAGCGAGACACTAAGATTAGAACAAGCGCTGCGCTGCGTGCACCGCATTCTAATGGTGTAAAAATGTTTGACCTTTGCACAAGCTTTGTATCCCTGCAGCGCGTTGTGAAAGAGTGAAACAAAGCTCTCATGCTCATTCATGAAAATAAGACATACAGCCAATACTTCATAACACCTGTTCTCCCAAATGGAGCAAAGATGCAGTTTTGACTGCATCGTGAGTGCAGCTGCTCTCCACAGAGAACATTCTTCTGTTTGGGTGTGGGATGATTTATGTTTATGAAACAGATAAATAAGCAATAGATTGTAACTGACAAAAAAAGAATCCACATAACATGGCTTAGTATAGCCTACGCTAATTTGAAACATTTGTTCCCTGAAGGCGGTCTAAAGGGAAAACAACATAAGGTGCCATAAACACACAGAAAATACCAAGAAAATTTTACTAAATGAGTTCAATGAGTTGTTCACTGTATATTATCCTAAAGAGGTGTAACAGGCACTGAGAACGCTGCTCAGAACCTAAAATGCAAAAAAAAAAACTGTCTTAATGTATTTGCCCCATAATGTGGTTAACACGGATCTAAATGCGTGCAGTGTTTGCTTCCGCTTTTTTTCTTCTGTTATTGTGACTGGCGGTCTGACATGAGGCCGTTTGTCCTGTTTGACCACTTGTCAAACTTGTAAAGTGTTTGTATTCACTTGCCCTTGAAAGGAGCCGTCACATTTAAACAAGCAATGAGTCAAACTGAAAGAGAAAGAAGAGAGAGTGTTTTGTAAAAAAAAAAAGTTTTGGAGTCGCCAGAGTGAGCCAATATCCTCCTGGCTGACGAAGAGCTGAGGGAACATCTCTGATAAACTCTGTGCTCCTTTTACTTTACTTTCAGAAAGAGTGTTGCCCTTCTGAAACTATTTAGCTGACTTTACAGTTCATTCTGATCCCCCTCACCCGTGCGATCTCCCACTTTCCGCTTGAGACTACTTGTGTTTGTGGACATCACACATAGACACCGATTCACAAGCCGAAAAAAAAAAAGGAGTACAACGCGAGTATATTTCACACACCAGCGCCCACAGGACCATCGAGCCACTGCAGCTGTGTGGCGGCGGATGCTTGTCTGAAACTCTTGAACACAGTGGAGAAACATCTGCACTCACTCAAAACACACTGGCCATATACGGATACACATCCTGCTGAAACTTCCGGTCAATCAAACCCCGCAGTTGTGGATACACACGGAACATCCAACGTTTTCCGAATATTTTGCATACTATGCCTCCATCTCTTTTACCAGCTTGTTTTTTGTAATACTTCCTTGTGGAGCGTAGGTCGTCGGAATGTTGTGTTTTGCAGTATTTACTTGAAGGCATTTCAACAAAGTTGGATTTTGGAGTTAGTGTGATTCAAAATGTTACATTAACACCAAGATTTAAAAAAATACATTTCCACTTCCAAATACCGGCTATCCGGGTCCAACCTTGATTTCTAATAAACGGTATCAGAATCTGCCTGAATCCAGCACATTGGCCATCCCTCATTTTAACAGCAGCCGTATTGTTTTGAACTCAGTGATCCCAAAGTATTCGTTCTATCATAATCCTTTTTCTCCATTGAAGACCACGGCCCGAGTGGCCTTGGCTTTCTGCTCACTTCCTGTCTGAATATGAACAGTGTGTGGCCTATCTGACAGCCTTTCCTCCCCAGGGACTGCAACAGTTATATTAACTGCGAGGTCAAGGAACTGTGCTGTAGGGGAAGGCCGAGAGTCAATACTGTGGCTCCATCACAGTTTGACAGTCACAAAAAAATCCACTAACTATATAACATGTCAACATGTAAAATTAACAATTATAATAGGATTATTATGAGGGGAAAGACAGGGGTATTGAAAAAACGGCTATATGACATACATCTTATCCACCGAACCACCAGGACATCCTGCACAATTTCATTGAAAATCGCATACATTTTCTTCTTTTTTAAGAATTGTAACAAAAAAATATATATCTTTGTCTTTTCTTTTCTTTTGCAATTTCTTGTTGCTTATCATCCAAAACAATGTGCGACAACACCGGTCTTAACTGTGATAAAATAATAATATGAGCTGATGTGTCGGGGCGGCTGACATGACACGAGCTGACAACCCCGTCCACTTTTCAGAATCCCTGAATCTCAAACAGGAGACGATGGTCGAGCTCCTTCAGGAACGTCGGCATCCACATACTTGCTGCGGAGTAGTTTAAAGTCAGAGGAACAAAAGATAGTCAAACAGACATCTACATGTCAGTCAAATGAGTCAGCCCTCACTTTCACTCAGGTTACAACTCTACAACCACACAGTCAAATGAGAAGCCGCCACGCAGGAGGACCACTTCTCCTCCTGCAGTGAGGATTGCAGACAACAAACCCAGATTAACCGCCCGTACTGTGTGGGGCTTTTGCCCCCCAACACACACAAGTCGTGGAATGTCGATTATTTAGAGAAGAAATGGCCCGGCAGACTTTCCCCATTAACGAGGGGCTGATAATGTTTTTATTAGTTATCATGTGATTCACACAATGTAGTTTCACTTTTATTTAATCAATAATTATGGAAAAGAACAAGGGGGAAAACGTCTACACTACCACTAACTATGGTTTAATAAAAATTGAAAAAAGGACTCAAGATTTTACTTCATAGGTCGTGGGAATCCAAACACAAATGGTTGATTGTACATAGCCAACTCATACAAGCAACAGTTCCCACAAACCATGGCTGGAGTTGTGTTTATCTTGTGCAAACAATGTGGCCATATATATATATATATATATATATATATATATATATATATATATATATATATATATATAGAGAGAGAGAGAGAGAGAGAGAGAGAGAGAGAGAGAGAGAGAGAGAGATAACAAGATAACATATCGTGCAGTGTCAAAGGTTCACCTGATATATATTTATATAAATATGTTTCTATATCTCAAACAAACGTTTCTCTTTCTGTTCTATGCAAACCACTCGAGCGCTGTCACAACCGCGTGCAGCGATATTGGTCGCGAGGTCATGTGAATAAAACGCGTCGAGTTGTTTCCTCGTAGAAAACAATTCGAGAGTTAGACACATACAAGTTCGCCTTCTTCTCAAAATAAAAAATGAAATAAAGTCGGCCATTCATGAAGCTGGACATATGTCCGTACGTAACGTACATATGTAACGTACGTATGTCCGTACGTATCGTAGCTCCCCGCTTCACTAACTTAACGTACACACGCAACACACGCCGTGTGGATACTCACATGTACACGCTCCTCCTCAGGGCGACGTCTCTTCGGCGTTGCGGCGAGTGTTTGACTCGTGGCTGGACATCCAAGCGATAGTTACCCCGGAGCTTGGTGCTCTCCTTACTTTCACTTTCGTAGTGAGTCAGTCAGAGCTGATTGGCTCCTTCTGGCAGACTTTGCACGGACAAGCGATGTCATAATTAATAGGGACTGAGAACGTTTAAAAAAATGCTTTGTATGATTTACTACTTTTTTTTCCCCTCATCTCAAATACATAATGGATAGGTTCACTCCACAAGTCTGTTCATGAAGTAATAGACAGGGGCCCATAGTAATTATGTTTATACTGGGCATTGAATTAACTTTCTATGTAAATTACGGGAGACAAAATAGTTTTATGCAAAAGCACATTCAAATGTTTTATCTGAGGTCAATATGAGGCACTCAAATCTGAAGGATGACATCTTCCAAAGTTACAACATTATTTTGTTGTCCTCATTGTGTTATTTCCCCCAATGAGCTGCAGAGGAACAATCAAACAGTGTGATTATTCTAAATCAGATAACACACATACACACACAGCAAACGCATGGACCCATGGTCAAAATTGATTTTTAATATTCATTTCCACTTGTGCCATTTTTCTTGATTTCAAATTTCTGCAGCGACTCACATCCAGCGACGGAAAATTGGCGTAGGATGCAAAAAGAAAACAAAAAACGGACGCGTCTTGCATCATAACACGTTAAAAACGAGACACCACAGGGACTACATTTCGTGTAAACCGAAAATGTAGTTCTTCTTGCGCTGCGACTCAACAAGACAGAAGCAGGGGAGGGAGGAGGGGGTTTGACTTTTGGTTTCTAAATAATGCGACGATGACATGTACAAAAAGGCTGTTATATCTTTCTGGAGAGCAGGACGATTAAACACATGTATACGGGAGGAGGAGGGGGGTAAAAACATAGAAAAAAAGGCCGAGCTGTCATAAGGTCACTTGTCAAATCTAGGATGGGTTCACCAGAAACACTTCAGGACCAACAACCCTCCATTGACTCGCAATGGAGGAAGCAGGTCTCCAAACTGGCAGGATGCAATTGAGGAAACCCAAACTTATTTGATGTTGTAGCCTAACACATTAACAGGCACACTTTATCTTAAGAGTAACTTTGACCTGTAAAAAACACGGGGCACTCAAAACCGGCACTGGGGTTTACGATAATCTAAAGTTGGTGACTGCAATATAAAAAAAAGGCTTTTTCCAATTCTGTTACCTGACACGGGACACACAGAAGTCATCTGAATACATGTTTGCACCCTTCAGATCACAATGACAGTAACTTATGCAACTCCTAAGTGGATTATACTATAATCAGTAGAAAGATTCCAGCTTCATGCAACAATACAACAATTATCCCACAGTAAAAACTAAATAAAAAAACCTAACAAACAGGTTAAATAATAGGAAG